>NC_068989.1:61771156-61778139 GCF_001194135.2 Octopus bimaculoides
GTGTGTGTGTGTGTGTGTGTGTGTGTGTGTGTGTGTGTGTGTGCGTGTGTGTGAGTGTGTATGTGCGTGTCTGAGTGTGTGTGGGATGATCCCATGAATAATGTGGTTATTTATACTTCTTTATTCTTCCAAATTAAGATAAAATATTCTCACCTTCATTTTCTACAACACTCTTTCATCTATCTGGTAGACTTGCAAATCCCTTTTTCCAAAATTCACTTGTCTCTGACGAAAAACACTTTTCCAGTACTGTTCTGACCTCATCTACAGAATTCATATTTTTTCCATACAACTGATTTTGAAGACTGCGGAATAATGATAATCAGATGGGGCAATGTCCGACGAATATGGTAGGTGGGGTATCGTTACCCATTCAAACTGCTCCATTCTTTGGAGTGTCATCTTCACTGAATGTGGCTGAGCATTATCCTGATGGAAGAACATCTTTCTTCTCGAAACCAGAGATGGTCATTTTCTTCTAGCGCTGATTTAAGTCGCTCAAGCTGCTCGCAGTAGACCTCCTTTGTTATAGTTTGGTTTGGGTTTAGAAGTTCAAAGTAGACTAAACAATTCATACATTATTTACGTTATTTACATTATTTATATTTGACGGATATTTGTCCTCATCTTGTCTGTTGTTAACACAACGTTTCGGCTGATAGACCCTCCAGCCATTATCAGATGTCTTGAGGAAATTTTGAACCTGGGTTCTCATTCCTAAGGTATTTTTTGATGTTGTTATTATTCTTATTATTAAGGTCTCTGCTTGGAATCGAAATCGGAATCTTGGGGGTTAGTAGCCCGCGCACTTAATCACTATGCCATATGTCCGTGAGCGACGAGCTAGATTTTGATAGAGTTTTTCAATATGTCTCCATTGAAATCTAATAGTAGGTGGGGTATCGTTACCCATTCAAACTGATCCACCCTTTGGAATGTATCTTCACTGTATGTGGCTGAGCATTATCCTGATGGAAGAACATCTTTCGTTTCGAAACCAGACATGGTCATTAGATAATGCAGTTCTATATTTAAGGGATGAGGAATTATGTACATGATTTACATTATTCTTCATGTCTTATAAACATTTCATATCCCACCAAACAGATAACAGCATCTTATGCGGGTGAAGACCTGATTGAGCCCAGGGTGCTGGTGTTTCTCCTTTCTCTGCCCACTGTGTTCAGCACTTGACATTTTTATACAGAACCGATTTCTCGTGACTAATCACTATTCAGTCCAAAAAAGATTCATTCGTGAGACGTGGCAGCAAAGAAGAGCACACATTCACTCTCTGTGCGCGATTAGACTCGGAAAGCTTGTGAGGAATCCATTGACCCAATTTGCTGACTTTTTCCATGGCACGTAAAATGGTAGACCCTTAAAAGTTACGATGGGTTTTTTTCCCACCAGGGTTCGCAGAATGATCTCGTCGAGTTCTACAGATCTTCCTGGACGAAGATCTTCTAGGCTGTAGTTTCCGACCTGGTACTTCTGGGTCCACCGTTGACTCTGGCTTACGTTTATTGTCCGATCCCCATATACTGCATTAATATTCGTCGAACTTTCTTTTGCATTATTGCTTTTATCGAATTCATTATTCAAAATATGCCGCACATGTTCCTTTATCACTTCCATTATAGCTTTGAAAAGATAACTGTTAAAATCGAACTTCACACTTCAAAACTTGCAGTAAAAGTAACTTCAAATCTTGCACTTAATGCTGTTCCACTCATTTCAGTTATAATATATTTTGTTATTTGCCTGTAGCTGGTGTCTCAAGGGGTGACCATAGTCATAGTATAGAATGGCTTAGAATGAAGTACAGTTCTTCTAGGTAATGAACCTGCTTACGAGTAATGATAAATAAAATACCTGTAGAAGAACCAAAAATAAGTAAATAAATAAATAAATAAATATATATATACAGTAATCTATCGACTATCGCGGGTGTTACGTTCCCAAATCCTCCTTGATAGGTGAAAATCTGCAAAGTAGAAATAGTAGTGTACTGTATATTTTTTAATTATAAATGCAAAACATCACCGCGAAGGAACCGACATGAGCTTAACTAATAAACCGCGATAGGCGAACCGCGATATGGCGAGAGATTGCTGTAATTACACAATTGGTAGGTTAATCAGGTACTATCCTTGCTTTGGTAAAAATATGCATTCACTAAAGCAGTATAGCTTCCTGCTTGAAAGGTAATTTGACAGGAGTGAAACGGAAAAGACACAGCAGACTTTTACGCATCCAGGCAATGTTTCTAACATAGTGCATGTACAAATCTGTTGTCTCTCTTTAATTTCACGGCTATCAACTTTATCTTGAAAAAGAACCCCAGGTCAATTTAATTTTGGTTTTCGGTTTTACTAGACTATACATATTTGGCTGGCTCTGCATACCATCATTAGTCTCCTTCGATTCTGTTGTATCGTCTATATGCACTTAGACATTCCTATATGCATATATACATACATGCATGAGAACATACATACATACATACATACATACATACATACATGAATTGCCCTCCTTTGACATTGCTTTCTTTACTGTAAAGTCTCTAACATATTGTCTGATATTTGTTGAATATGTCATCTGTGATTTTTTATACCCTGCTTTAACTATCACATAATTGACATCAGTTTTTCTCCAATGTTCTTAAGCAATTAGTTATCTCGCTTCAACTTATATGTCTAACATAAGGATATCATTGAATCTATTAAGGATATATTCATGTTCTAATAATATATGCTATTTACTAGTTCGTAAAGAATGAGTTTCCTGGAATAAGGAAATATAGTAAATGTTTATCAGATATAAAAAAAGTTGTCTTCCTGAAAGTTTTGTTAAAAACTTATATAAGCGGAATAATTATGAATTTAGTACAGACATTTTAATTATGTATACTAATTATAATGTTATTTCATTGGAAAATATCTCGAATAGAACTTGGAGTTCACTAATTATAAATTAGAATTTACTGTTCAATCTCTAATTCCGGAATAAGTGGTAATTAACAATTATAATACTATGACATTTTTACATTTAATATGCCATAAATATTTAAAATTACAATTTCAGACAAATTATTTTAAAACTAATCTTCTTAAAAAAGCACGCTACGTTAATGATTAATGTGTTCATAGGTGCCGAACAACTCAAATATTGTAAACATTGTTTTACTTTGTTTCTGAGGTATTAATATCAGTATTCAAAAATACTGATCACGATTTGTTTTAATTATTGTATTATTTTTGTAGAGATAAGGCAAAATATGCCTGGGAGGAGTGAGTATTTCTAGAAAGAATGAATAGAAGCGAAAGCTTCCCTATCAAAAGTGCCACACGTTTTAATTTATCACTATAGACATTATTCACGTTGGTAGTGGTTGAGCCTCTCTCTCTTTCCCTCTCAGTTTCTCTCGCTCTCTCTCTCTCTCTCTCTCTCTCTCTCTCTCTCTCTCACTATGTATGCATGTATGTATATATATATATATATATATATATATATATATATATATATTCATATACACACATGTGTGTATGTACGTGTACACTCACACACACACACACCCATGAGTGTGTATGTGTATGTGTATTTGTGTGTGTATATATGTATATATGTACACATGTATAACATAGTTTTTGCTATAGCCCTATAGCCCTGTGACAGTTTCTTATTGTTGTTATTTTTTAAAACTTTGTGTATATCGATTAACAACTTTAGCTGAAATAAATATAGACAGATGATGTAAGAAAATTAAAACCACTTTTCTTTTCCAAAAGCATTTGCTTTGCGTTGGATTAATCTTATAATTTGAAAAAAAACCATTTTCTAAATATGTCCGCATATAGTAGCGTTGCAACTATCTAGGCGATAACAAAGGCTAACACACAATGTAGAATGGTGATACAGCAGAGACTGAATTGTGAATTTGAACTCTTCACAAATAAGAGGACTTCAAAACCATATTTTGATAAGACTAATTGCAATTTATAAGAATTTTTAGACAATGTAGACATTAGTAATTGCTGATAAAGTGAGATAGTCTAGACAAATGAAAAAGCGGATTTTGTTAGTATGGTATCAATGCATTGGAAAAAGTCACTGTTCATTATGCTGGTAGATCAGCTTAGATCGCTGCTAAAGGTTTGATGAACTACATTTCATGATAAACCTGGGTCGGGTCCATACTCTAATATGAACTATATGTTAACTATATGTACGAGGTAAAATGAATGATGGTTGTCCATTGATATACACGGTGTATATGTGCTGCATTGAAGTCTTTCCAAGCCGCCGATAATATTTTTAATACAGTAACATACCTCAAAAGTTTAAAAAATTACATCTAGAGACTACTTACAAGTGGGCGGAAAAGCAATTGAGAGTCTTCTAATCTCTATTTTTGAAGGAAATTTATTTTCGAAACTTATGCTATAGCAACAATAAAATATACCCAGAGGCATTTTTCATGAATGATAATATAATTCCCATGCTTGTAAGAACGCCAACGACAGGAGTTTCATCTTGCAAAAAGCATAAATATTAAAATACCGACCAGTGTGTAACCTATGTCATTTGTCCATCAATTTTACCAAACGTTTAATCTGTGTAGAGAGTGATTATTTAAACTGAAGAATAATGTGAATCTCTTGACAAATTTGTAGGCATAATCAAGCAGTATTATTACGAGATGTCTTCCACGTTTCTCGGAAGTGTCACATCGGAATATTTTCTAGTTTAACACGGAGTAAATTAGGCTTTATTACTGCAACGTTATTGGATATATTTCTTGATGTCACACTGAAGATTTAGATGTAACCGCCTACATATTTAAAACGTTCTGCAATACTTTTATTACGAGGCAATAACCTTAACACTAACGATTGCCATATGAAATGCCGAAGTCAAATATTAGGTTGAACCTGACACATGACACAGTAGTATGATATCCAAGGAAAACAGTGAGTATAATTGGGTTTCTTGCCACACTCAGTCTTGTAAAATCGCTTTTGAGAAGATCAAAGATCGACTATATGATCAACGGCGCATAAAACAGTCAACAAAATGTACTACGCTGTATGGCTGTCTTGCGTGTTGCATTCTATTGTGACTTATAAAATTAGAGCATTGTCACATAATTTTTCAATTACATCGTCTACGCACTAAAATTAACTGTTTTTGGCAATGAATTAGAACTGTAATCCATATGTTTGGCAAATATTGCCTTTTCTGAAGTCATTTGTGACTTACACAATGATAAACATGGAAATACGAACAGTGCAAAGAACCGTTCTTTATAGCTAGCGAAGTGTTAGAAGTAGTAATATGAAATTTCGATATTCGTAGGTGATATCCACTATTGTACTGAAGAAGTGTGCCTAGCAGTGACTGTTTAGGAGTAGATAGTAACTGATCCACGTAAACGATGAAACCAAAGAAGGGCCCTATATAAAAGCGTTAAAATACGATGTGTTACACCGTTTTCGCTATACTTCAGAATTTCTAACATGACCAGAATATTCGCGCTAGAATGTAAGGGCATGTTAGGACTACACTCACTTGAAAAGAGTAGTATGAATGATGACGTTTTCTAAGAAGATATTTTAGTGTTCACTCTTACTCGATTAAAGACGACAATGTTCACTACACTGTCCTTCATTTTGTCATATACTATCTGGAGGCTTTCCACTCATATATACCTCACTCTATTTCCAACAAACGAACTATAAACTTCTGTAATCATTTACAATGGATTGTTTGAAACTTTAACAATGGATCTGCTAAATGACCGTCCTTTACTATGGATCTTCTTAGTAATTTATCATAAATCTACCTACGAATATCATATATTACATTGGACACTCCTTAATACTTCAAAGAATTGTAACTAATAATATTCTAAATGAAACATATTCCTTATTTCTCTCTCTTCCATGATAGAATACTTAGCCGACATGGAAATCTTTACTCAATAATATAAAATGATGCTTAGCTATTCTAGAAACAGCTGTAAGAGATTTTGCCTATTTAATCTACCTAGGCACTATGTTTGAATTATCACTTAAATGGTCTAAAGTGAAACCATTGGATTACCTTGTTCAGTCTCTGTTTGTAATATATATATATCCTCTCAAGAATGGAACACTTCCGGTCATCGTTGATAGACAGTTTAAACACTACCCTTTATCAGTTGTACTTCTAACCGGAGTTTTAGTGGTGAACAAAACCTAGCACATATGATATATACCTATTACGTCACGTCATCAGACGCAAACCACTTATATACACACGCACACACATACACACATACGCACACATACACATATAATACATATAATTTGTCAGAGATTCGCGGCCCCAAAATTGTAAATACTGCGGAGCTAAGGCAAAGTGCTATATAATAGATGTAACTCCAATCAAATTGGTTAAGTGATACTTTGTTTCGTTCCTTCACTCACTCGCATATATACATGTACACACACACACACACACACATATATAGACACACAGACACATGTATTTATGTGTGTGTATGATTGTGATTATGCGTTTACATAAACATCACCGTACACCCACATATACCCCCAGGCATATGTTTATATATATATATATATATATATATATATATATATATAAGGTGGGAATTTACAAAAAAAGACGAAGACGGTTGTGTAAACAACAAGCAGATGCATCTATATATATAAAAATGAGAATGTGTGCCTGTCTGTCCGTCTGTCTGTCTGTCTGTCTGTCTGTCTGTGTGAATCCCTAAAACTCGAGAACTACGCAACCAATTTCATTCAAATTTTACAGATGCCTTACTTAGGGTTGCAGTTGTGTTTTAGTCGAAAAAAGTTTAACTTCTTGCAGAGTTCGAGCCCACGGCCACATACTATCTCCTCCACTATTTAAGTATTACGTGTCAAAAGTGAAACAAAAACACTCATGTCAAATACTTTCACTTTAAA
>NC_068989.1:61778864-61795204 GCF_001194135.2 Octopus bimaculoides
TCAGATATACTTACATTTTGATTTCTGCAATGTGGTGCATAAATTGTCAAGTAAATGAGACGCATCTTTGCCTCCACTGATTCACTTGCAAAGTGTTGAGTAAAATTATATCGTTGCAGACCTCCTTTGGGTCTTTTTATTATCACTACGACACACATAGTCCCCAGTTGGTAACATTGATTTCAAGGCCCTCCTAGATGAGAGACTGGCATTCCACTTAATGTCTATGTTCCATGCTGGCATGGATTGGAGAGTTATTAATGTAGAAATATGGTATCGTAGCTACTAACAGTTGAGGGTTGCGTAGTCTAGACGGCGTTTTTAGATTTCATTATTCTCTTTAACCCGGGCAAGGCCGGGTATTTCTGCTAGTTATATATATATGTATGTATATATATACAGAGAAAGACTATGAGAGAAGGAGAAGGATCATGAAAGAAAGAACAATTTAGAGAGATGAAGATTAATATTTATTTCTACTATAAGTGCAAGTCGATTACATCAACCCAAGTGCTGGAGTGGCACCTTTTTCATCGACCTCGGTAGGATGAAATGCAAAATTGACCTCGGCGGTATTTGAACTCAACACTTCACGATGGAATAAATGCATCTTGTTCGGCGCGGTAATGATAATGTCAGTCTACCACTTTGACGAAGATATTAATATGAATATGAATAGTAAATTATGAGGAATTATTCTAACATTATTTCTTATTCTATCATTTCTATTCTCCTACATAACAATAAAAAATAATAGGAATGTGAGCTGAAATGCAGTTTTCTATCTCATTTTGTTTTTCAATTTCATACAATTAATATAACTTGTTGGTGACAGAAGGAAAATATGGCTAGTAAATATTCATTGTATTTGTACTGATTTGATAGTTAAATGCTATTTATATAGTTATATTACATTTGTTAAAACACTCTCTAGCTATACACTATGTAATAACTAAGGTAAATTCTAGTATAAAGGAACTCCATCAAATAAGTCTCTAAGATATCCTATTATTTCACTATTTTCCTATTTAATCGCATCCAATAATAAACGTTGAAATTGCGTTCTTAGATGTTGTCAAACAACTCTGTAACTCACAATACAAATGTGTAGATAGGAAATACCGAGATATTAATATCGATTTACTTTTCTAAATTCATATTTATTCGGATTATATGAATCTATGTAGTAGTAGCGTAATCCAAAAATTAATACGAAAAGTGAATTCGCAACGTGACCAAAACAGAAATTCTCGTTTGCTTTCAGAATTCTCATCTGGATTGTCAAGCATATCGTCTATTTCAAATGGTACAATCATTGTATCGAAAACTTTTCCATTACATTTACTAATCCTTTGCGAACATTAGAAATACATGTTAGTATCAATATTCGTTATTTACATAACTTTTCTCATGACAGCTACATTTTGCTTCATTCATCCTTTGAACACTACTCCCACAGACTTTCAATAATTTGCTTTTCTATTTGCGCAGCTGTTAATGCACTTTATATTTCTAATATGCACAGCGGCTAGCATCGCAGAGTAAAAGTTCAAGATATAAAAATAATCCTTGGTGTTAAAGTTTTATTCTATGTATCTGACTTTAGTTAAGTAAAGGAAGCTCAGTGACTATGGACATTAACACCACTCATATGACGAACTGTAAGTATAAAAATTGGTTGCTATTCCAGTTCTATTCTGGGTCAAAAGAAGAGGGCAATTATACTGAGTGAAAGAGTGTTCCATTGATATTTTAACTTTCTATTCCTCGACGTTAATCGCAGAATGTTATGAGATTAGAGAATAATGTAAACCTTATTTAACACCTTCGTCAGATTAAGAAGAGAAGTACTAATGAGCATTTTATATTGTCTCTTTTACCGGCGGGAAGTAGGTGCTGTATTTATCCTCAGATTGGGGATTTGGCCCAAATGTTTTCAAGTGATTGTACTCTGCTAAATTCCTTCTAGAGCCAGGAGGAAGACTTAAAACAGGCTGCCGATTAAATCAATCACCAGAGAAACGGAAAGGGTCTTCAACAGATCCTATCAATAACGTTTTATTAAAAGGATTTTGAGAGAGAAAGCACTTTGCTATCTATTTAGCCGTGGAACGGAACACGAAAAGGCGTAGTTATAGATTGAACACACCTCCATACCTGTACAATGTCTGGGATTGCGGAAGCAATTCTCATTATTTAGCCTCAAACCAACATTTATAATGCATATTTATGATTAAAGATATTAAATTTATGGCAAACCCTTGATTTTATGGCTATGTGGAACCAATGTAATTTTTCATTCCTTAAGAATGTGGGATGTGAAGGTGATTTGATAACCACATTTGAAATTCTAACTAAAGTATAGAATTTTTATCATTATCTAAGAATGCTTAGATTTAGTTGTTGAGATTGAATGAAAAGACAAGAATAAATAAAAAGCGAAGGTACTTTTATGTGCGATATTCCAAAGCGGATATGAGTGGAGGTTTCCTACGAAGACGAGCGAGTCTTGTCACATTTATAGACTCAAAACAGAGATTGCATATTCGTGCATCATCAATATATTTATTTCTAAAGGCTGCGAGCTGGCAGAAATGTTAGTACACCGGCGAAATGCTTAACGGTCTTTCGTCAGTCTTTACCATCTGAGTTGAAATTCTACTATGGTCGACTTTACCTTTCATCTTCTCGAGGTTGATAAATTAAATACCAGTCGTGTACTAGAGTCGATCTAATCGAGTGACCCCCCACCCCCAAAATTTCGGGCCTTGTGCCTAGAGCAGAAAAGAATATATGTTTTCCTAACTGAAGGGCATTCCAACTCTATGTGAACAATGTACTCTACATACTTTTTGATCTTTCTAATTTAATGCAGTAAGATAATAAAAATTCCTAATAAATTTCAAATCTGGAATTATTTACTGTTTTATAATTACGGTTAATCACAATTGAATATTTAATATCGATCCTCCAAACAATACTCTAGCTAAAAGAGACAAGATTGCAACATTCATTTATGGTGTGTTGCTTCATATAAGAAATATGTAGTGTTTCTCTATGAGCATGGACGGGGATGATGGAACTATGACGACGCACATCGAAGTAGTTACGTTACTTCCAGTGCATTAAACAGAATTATGATATTCGAAAAGCAAGAGCTGTATATATTTATACTTAGAGTATTTGAACAACGCGTAAGTACAGTTACTAGCACAGTGATATAGTTTGAGTAATTCTGTCTTCCTTTATGTTTACAAGTCTTCAACTGTGTCCTGCTAGATAAGGTAAGTGTCATTACATACTGAGTTTTCGAAGACAAAATTGATATACTTTCGATTATAAAATCTTTCAATTTGCTGCTAGTTATGGAGTATATTATATTTTAATTCCATACGGTATTGAATATCCCAGTTTAGTGTTTCTTTCAAGGAAGCAATACAGAGCCGATGTTAATTTATAAGCAATCTGCCTTTTTAATTGCAGTACAATACTCTACTGATAGAATAAAAACGCAAATGTTTCAGATAGATCAATACCTCGCATTTACAGAAACCATTCAAGCAGCAATCACCAAATAAACATTCAATAAAAACATAATATTACAAAATCAACTCAATTCTGGTGGAAGGCAACTGAGTCCGGGCGCAGATGAACTGGAACAGCGGTCTTTTTGAACCGGACAGAACGCTAATCCGGTTAACCTGCGCTCTTGACATTATCAAAATCAACCCAACCGAATACAAAAGAAAGCAACATTATATGACACAAATAAAAATCAATAGGTTTATATTGAAACTCCATTTGAACGAAATTATTCGCCAACAGTTATTCAATAACATTAAAATAGTACATATCATAGAGCCAGGGCCGCAATTATAGAGTGGTTGTGTATTGCATCAGACTAATTAGCTACCAAACTCAACGACTTTGATGCCTTGCATTAACTAACACAAGCACTTATATACATATGCATACATACATATATACATTCATGCATACACGCACACACATATGTATATACATATAGTGTTACTGAAATCGAACTGTTGGTGTAACATTCATCCGGTTCCTCTCTGTCTTATTACATCGGTATAACATCCACGATCAGTTTCATTCACGCGCAACAGATACATATCACTTAAAATAAATACTTCCAAATTATATTCTTTGCATAAGAACAAATAGATTTACATTAGAAATTCTGTGCATATATGGACGACATAATATCCCCAAATTTTAAAGAGAATATGGAATACTGACCTTCAACAATCGGTCTACGTACAAGTCTCAGTGAACTGGTAATTTATACATTCAAAATTAAAATAGTTTTGCAACTTGCAAACTTGTATGCTGTGATAAAAATCGACTATACTAAGTGTCACTTTACAGCGTTAAATGCTGGTTCAAGCAATATGTTCCCAAAATTAGAATAGCAATTGTACAATTGAAAACGAACACAATGAACTAAGTTTGAAAACAATTCAAATTGAGTTATATATCCACGCACACCCACACACAAGCCTGGCCACTCACACGCGCGCATGCAACCACACTACACACAAACACCTATCCACGCATATATCAATATATATAACAAGTGAGAGAGAGAGAGAGAGAGAGAGAGAGAGAGCGAGAGTAATCGCATCGTTGTAGAGCCATTTAATAACAAAAGTAAAAGTTAAAAGCCCTCTATTTTTAGACGTGTCAAATCTTTTGCAGCACAAACAGGGCCAAATCACTGACATGCATCTACTTCAAAAGGTGGGAATTAGCCTTCCCGTTACCGGAATCAATTTCTTAGCATCCCTGTACGTAATGGAATATATATATATATATACATTACTAGAACTGAGACATGAATTTGTGTATATTGTCTATAAATCGACAGAGGAGCTACATCTGACGGCCAATTTAATGTTTTATATGAGTGTGTACATGCACCCATATACATTGACATCACCTTATATTAAGAAGCATTTAGAAAAGGAGAGTACCATGACAGTCATAATTACTTCATGCTCTCTCCACTTTGCTAACATGTAGTTTATTTGTAAAAACATTTCACAAATTTTCCTGAAGCAGCTAGGTATGAAATTTATTGAAATATATAGGGAAAACACTAGATCAATGGATGCAAAGGAAAATAATTGTAAAACATATACGTTAGTTAAAGGAAATATGAAAATAAATAAAGCTTAAACTTTTTGAATAAGTCAGTTGTTCTTATTAAACGCGTAGCTTAACCATTCATATAAAGTCCTGCCCGAGGAAAATGGAATTTTCTTGAAATATTGCAAAACAGCAGCAATAAAGTGTCTAGGAATTTACTTTTTCTTGAAATATCTCATAATAATGAATTTATATATATTTTTTCTAGTACGGTTTATTCCTACTGGCACTCAAAACTGTTATGTTAACTCTTTGATAAAAGAAAACGTTTTAGATTATTTTTCCTTTTGATAGAACAGAAATAATTTTTCAGTTGCTTATATTTATTGTTACTTATTCATTAGTAAAAGAAATATGTTGTAATTCTGGGATATAGCTTAAAAAATTAGATTGCATTATAACTATACAAATTGAAGTATAATAAGAGAACAAGTTGAAATGATAATATATTTCTCATCACTAATATACAAAAAGTTACGTTTCTATGTACAAAAAGAGTAAATGTTCACTAGGCAAGATACATATTTCGAATTCTAACTGCACACTAATCTTAAGTCCTAATTTCAATCCCAATGTACCTGATTTCAAGCAGTGTCGGTTTGTTATAAACACTGTTTTTTTCTTCCTTTTATGTTGTATTATGAATATAATGATTTATATTATACAATGTTAACAAATGTATCACTAATGACATTTATCCCATCTTTAAAGATCTATATTCACTTATAATATCGTTCAGGTTCAACATTCGATAGAATATAAAGCTGTAATGCAGTACTGAGTAAAGTAGTATTTGAAAATTTTCTTAATATATGCGGTGTTGTTAACTTTAATACGTAAATGATGTTTGTATTGTGAAACACTTCATCTGGTATTTCAAATATAATCGTTTTGAGATTATTCAGTAAAAGGTTTCGCTGACGAAATAGCTACGGAAAATGCATACAATACATTATCTATAAATGAAATCATATTCAGGTAACTTCATATGTTAAAGAACTCGAAAGATAAACCTCAAAGCTAAAACTTCTTCGAAAGAATTAAATGAAGTTTATGTTTGATATCGTGTCAGTAAACCATACAACACAAATTTAGCTTAACAAAAGAATAATTTAACGATCGGTTGGATTGCAAATACACCAGGATTTTCTTATTTACAAACGAAGAGTTGATGTGAACGATTTGTTCGAGTAGAGTACCGAGAGTAATGCATTGAAGTATATAATTCTAGACAAAATTTGAAATTAATATTGTCATATACATGTAATTCATCTAACATACTGTTAGGTTTTTTTTTTTGCCTACAGATTACTTAGTGTGTATAATTATTAGCATTCGTGATATAATTCAAAATCTTGCTTGGTTGCTTTTCTTTTCACAGGTCTAAGTTTGTTTCAATGCGTTCTGTCCATGAACTTCATTTAATTTATTCGGTTATACTACTTCCCTAAATATTTGAAGCCTCGTTCGAAGGTTGCAAATCAATAATATGGTTCATTCTAGAGTCTCTGATTTTATCACTTTCCAGAAAAGTGAATTCAGAGCATTGATTAATGTTTAAGGTCGAGCAAACTAGGGTACGAAGAGAGATTGTTATCAATACCATGAATGCTATGGAACAGCAATGTTTGATACAAATAATTCGTGCATATTGATTTTGACCACCAAAAGGTGAGGCAGAAAGTTTCCTGTCTTAATATAATAAAATATAAAGTTGATGTGTCAGATCATACACACATAGACAGACATTAATGTATGTATGTGTATATATATATATTTAATTATTTATTTATTTACTTGCTTAGAAATATAAAATGCATGCATTGCAACGGCATGGCAAACAAATTTTGTGCAAACAGCATATATTTTTCTTTTATACACTTAGCGTAAATAGCATGAATTCTGGCCGTTGGGAAAGTGTTCAACCAAAGAACAAATACATTTGAGATAACTAAAAGTATAGCTATATATATAAGCTTTTACTTGAGACATGTTTTTGCAAATATATGGAAAGAAGTAGAATCTATTACGACATTTGAAAATCAAGTAAACTATTGCAATCAAATTATAGGAACGCATACTCTCGTACGGCATATGCTCGATTCTAACCCAGATTACTTTTCCTCAAATACCCTTATAAGCGTATATACATATTTGTAGAAAAAATAACTTCGATAAATATTGATGTTTGCAAGGGGACTGAGTGTCTCCAACATAGAACAGCAAAAGTGATATGAAATTACATCTAATATGAGCACGATTGTTATATAGAAGATTGCGTTTCCCTCCGGAAACAGTTCCGAAACCATATGATGAATTTGATCAGATAAAATGCTTAAATAGTCTTGACTATTAATTCTGCCACAAAAGAAAACCCTTAGGCCGGCGGATTTCCAAGATATACCCCCCTCCCAGATCATCACAGATCCTCCTCCATGTTTAACAGTCGGACGAAGGCAGTTTGAATCAAATGCTTATTTTGGCTATCTCCACGCATGTACTCGACCAGTGGTCAGAAATAAGGTAAACCATGATTCGTCCGAGAAAATAACATTATTCCATTGCTCTAGGGACCAATTCTGTAGGTTTTACTCTACTCTAATAAACATTTGCAACGTTTGTTTTTGACAGTAGTGGTTTTCTGATTGCAGTCCACCCGTGAAACCCGGCTTTGTGCAGCACCCGGCGAATATGTTTTGTGGAAAATGGTTTCTCGAAATGGTCATTAAGCTTAGCAGTAATTTTGGGAGCTTTACTTTTGTGACTCTTTCTAACAATTTGCATAAGAGTCCGATGCTCCCTATCTGAAAGTTTTGGTTTTCTTCCGGAATTTTGTTTCGACGAGAAAGTTTTTGCCTCTTTCACAAAGCTGTCACTACTTTCAAGACAGTACTTCTTGATACACCAAACATTTCGGCTGTTTTCATTACGCTAACGCCTGTCATACGAGCACCAACAGTTTGACTTCTGGCGGAATAATAATGGCGGAATAATACAAAATAATAATAATAATAATAATAATAATAATAATAATAATAATAATAATAATAATAATAATAATAATAATAACAACAACAACAACAATAATAATTAACTGCAAAAAGGATAACAGAGCTAAATATTTCGTGCATTCAGTCATTCGGAAGCTATTTTCAAATTGTTTTGTCCATTAGTTTGGCCTCCTGTATCGAATAAATACACAAATAAACAAGCTGCCTCTTATATATGCACACATAGACGTGTATCCATTATACATATAATAGAAAATACATTTCATTCTTATTACGTAAATTCAATTACTCTAAAATAATTTTCATTGATTCACGTAATATTTATTCACGTAATATTTAGTCACACATAGTGTGTCTGATTCCTCGAAGCTTTCTCTTTCTGTACTGTAGTACTATTGTGCACTACATGTACATAAACATCCACACATCACTTGTAAGATTTTTGAAAACCCCACAGAAGAGATTTTCAATTTCGTGCTCATGCGCGCTTGACTAACATACAACACCATTGTTTGTAGATTCCGTATTTAATTTAGATAATTAATTTCTATGTATAATATTGCTTGAAGGCTATTATCTTTAATTTTTGTTTCTTTTCTTTTTTCCCGAGCACTCTTGCTAATTTGTTTGCATATTCAAATAATTGCTAGCATAACTGCAAAATATTTATTAACGTAAATACTGTTCATGTTTTTAGAGATGGAAGAGCAAGCACTTAACAAAGTATCTGTCAATTACGTAGAAAACATCAGGAAAATCACCATTAGAAATGGCAGAATGGGTAAATGAAGAGTGATATTGTATTTACTATAAATAAAAGTTACAAAATTAATTACTCCTGTACTAATAATGCACATTTCATTTTTCAAATTTGTGTCACTTCTGACTGAGTAACTAGCTAACAATAAAATAAAATGTAAGAAAATAATACAAGTGAATTAATCGAACCAAATAATAAAAGCAAAGTAGTGAGATGGAATGATTAGAGCGTGATGCGATGTGAGAATCTAAGTATAGAATACCGAAAGTTAAATGAATAACATCAGTTATTGATTGTTCAGTTGGGATAATTCAATTTGTTTCTAGCGCTATTATCTTCAATTGCCTCCAACAAAAATGTGTACAATACCAGCACAGAATAATTTCTCCATAATAGTACATTTGTTTCAGTTTAGTAACTATTTTATATATGCTAAGGAAGATGCTGCAGGGCCATCTATATTCCACTGCTGCTGATTGCGTTGCAATTATGGCTGTAATTGTCACAGATGATAATGCTGATGGTTTGTCTGACTTTTCGGTTTTTGTAGTTAATACTTCTGGTTTAATAACCCTTGTAATAATTGTTTGTAATATAGTCACAAGGCATGAAATTCTGTGGCGATGGATAAGTCCGGGAAAGGGACCACATTATTACTTGAGTGGGACTATAGTTTGTCAATACGTCCTCACTGTTTACCTTTGTGAAGAATTACGTCAATCCTTTTTAAAATAATAATAATAATAATAATAATAATAATAATAATAATAATAATAATAATAATAATAATAATAATACAGGGATACCTACCAGATTTGCATGAATATAGAAATTTGCTCTACTAGGAACACTAAAGATTGATCGAAAGATACTAAGGATTTTGATTCCAAATCTTACATATTTGTGCACACCATTAAGTTCTAATGATGATGATGATGAAGATGATGACGATGATGATGATGAAATTACCTACACACATCATCATTAGATCACTGAAGTATAATGACGGTTACAAACATATAGGAGTGTTACAAGACGATAGGTTAATGAAAGGAGAGATGGAAAATTCACTAAAGATTATACGATAAGAAACAAAATTAAATGGCAGGAACATTATTAAAGCATACAAATACTAGAGATATGCCCGTATTCATATACTCTACTCCGTTTCTAAAATGGACAAAGGTCGAGCTACAGAACCTGGAGAGAAATAATAAAAAAGCTTTTCACAGCGCATTGCAACCTAAAAATAATACCGATCAATTCTACCTACCAAGAAATAGAGGTGGCCGAAGATGGTTTAACGCAGAAGGCCACGTTAATACCACTCAAAAGTTATGTTCTGCAGAGTAATCAAAGATTACTATCAGCAGACAGATATGCAAAAATTGCCCGAAACCCTTGGAGAATTCAGAGAGAAAAGACCCACAGAGCAAACAGGTGGAAAGAAATAGAAATACATTGCCAATTAATGAAACAAACCGAAAATATCGGACTTAAATATCACTGGCTCTGGTCGATGGACGGGAACTTAAAATGAGAAAGAGAAACGCTAATTAGAGCTGTTCAGGTACAAGCCCTAACAACAAACCTGATAAATGCAAATATAGCAAATCTCAGTCAGACAACAAATAAGGGAATCTGCAGGAAACGTTACTAATGAATCAATCCCCTTTTGAGCGTTTGCAGCGTACTAGCACAATAAAAGTATAAAGAATGATGTGACTGTGTAGGCCAAAGTGCGCATTGGGATGTTAGCCATGTGTATAGTTTGAAAACAGAAAAGTGGTATGAACACGAATCAGAGGTTTTGATAGAAAATGAGAATTACAAGATCTTGTGCGATTTCCCCATAAAGATTGACCATACTATTGATGCAAGAAGACTGGATTTAAACATAGAGGACAAAATAAACAAGCAATGCTAGCTCAGAGATTTTATAAGGTCACAGATTTGGTAATTCCCTATAGCAGCTGATAACACCGTCATGGTCATCGTCACTCCCCACCCCACCACCACCAATACCACCATTACCGTCATCATTATCATGATCATATACTAAACAAATAGTACAACATCGAATTCAGCACCAAAACAGGAATCACTGAATCTAAAACTGAGATTAGCACAGAAGTGGGCATTAACACAACGCCTTGGAATTTACAGTATGCATACAATAAATATGATGCCTGTTCTTCATCTTAGTAATAGACACAATATATTTTTTAAACTAATATCAAACGCGCAAACCTAATAAGAAAATTAAGTATCATTACATAATATAGAGTACAAATTAAAAATAAATTCAGCAAGTATTTTAGGCCAGCCATGAACAATAGAAATATATCTCTCCAGCTCAACATTCCTATAAGATACCCTAGCGTGATGTGTAGCGATATGATAGAGTGTCAGAAATTCTGTATAAAAATATGAGCTTCGTAAACCAGAATGTAAATCTGATTGACATCTATACACATAGAAAAATTCACAGATGAATGGACCGAAGCATGCTGTATACTATTTTGCATACATACTGCAATGCCTATACTAAACACACCAATAAAGCAATCGCTAATTTAATGCTTTACCCGCTAGAAGAAATAGCCAACTCTCCAACGAAGTAATAACATGTAGTATTCGGAAATGATATATTGATTGATGAAATCTTGGAATATCTTCGGTCAAAGGATAGTAGGAATTAGGTCTCACAGTAACAATGACAAATTCGATAAAAATGCTCTCGATTTATAAAAGGCAGATATGAGATCCAAGAAAGCGTAAGTAAAGGTGTAAGAAAACTACGCTTTAAAAATATGCTTAAATATATATAGATTGACACAAAAAGAAACAATTTATATATAAATCATATGCAAAAACCAAAAACCTAAGATCGCACATAGAAACGTTAATCTTTCATAAACCTATGAAAGTAGCGCAGCCAAACTCGTCATATTCTATTGTAAGCTATTACATCAGAAAGAAATAGTAGCAGAAAGCGAAACATTGAAACTTGAAACATAACAATGGAAATTAAACAATGAAATTAATTTCTCAGACAAAAAATAAATCATTCAAAGTATAATCAATAGAGTCAAATCAAAAGAAGGAAATGATTTTTGGATGGTGACCACAATAAAATACTCGAGAGAATGCTCCACCGTAATGAGATAAAAATAACCCTTGACCCAGTACATAGCAAAAAACGAACACCAGACACCCAGGGAATTATGTAGTGAACCAGGAGTCGCTCAAATTGAAAAAATATTTCATATGAAAATTGATAAAAATGGATTGAAGCATATATCACTGCACTTGGGATAATAAAATACCTATGGGGAATAATATTTAAATACAAGTGGGTACTCCGACAAATTGAATAGTCAGAAGTGTTCACTAATGCCAGTAGGCTATAAATGTAATTTATACAGAAGCTATGGTAGTGTAGGCGAAAACTTTATGGCAATATACACCACAACACAACCTCCCTAAATATACTGGTCAGAAAAAAATTCACATTATAGAAGGAAAAGATCAGACCTATTCTTAAACAGAGATATAGGAATGAAAGAGAATATTATGAAAAATAATCAGACATTCAAAAGAACTACAAAACCAAGAAAAATGAATATCGATTTCTATCATTGTTACAGAGGTCGCGAAATACTTAGAGTGGGAAAATCAGAAAACGTAGCATAGGAAGTTAATTCATGAGAAAGCATTGAAGGAAAATATAGCAGCTAGGTGAAAACATACAATGGAGAAGAAAATGAAAGAGCTAAAATATACAATAGACACAAATAGTCCAGTATAAGTTGCTCATAATTTATCAGCCCAATCAACATTTAGCAGCTAGTTACAGCATTCATGAAATCGTAATAATTGTATTCGTAACACTGTTAGCTACAATACTTTATGAACACCCGGGTAGATTTAACGTCAAAAAGTTAAAATATCTTATGAAAGAACTGAGGCATATAAAATTGATACGATAGAGCACAGAGAAATATGTAATCTAACATTAAACATCTAATCCCGTCGCTAAGGAAAACGCTGTGTAAATGATATAGAAGTCGTCCATATCGCTATAGCAGAACATTCACTGTTCTCCGACAAGGAAAGCACATATTTACACGCCGTCTTAAAATTAACGTAGGACATATAATATTCGACTTGCAAAGAGAAAAGATATGGAATGAAACGGAAAAAATT
This sequence comes from Octopus bimaculoides, assembly GCF_001194135.2. NCBI lineage: Eukaryota > Metazoa > Mollusca > Cephalopoda > Octopoda > Octopodidae > Octopus > Octopus bimaculoides. Next base: position 61,792,014 of record NC_068989.1, read on the forward strand.
CAAATAAGCAAAACTGGTCTTAAAAATACAAATGTAAAGGGATTTGTTTTCAGGCATCAGGTTTGAATGTATTTAGGGAAGCATTGAAATTTTTAGAAAAGATGTGAACAATGTTTTTGTATAAAAAAGGTTATACGAGTAAAATTTAAAAATAGAAAAGGCGATATTTCATCTGTTTCGTTCTTTTTAATCATATTTTCCGTGGGTGTCTGAGTGAAGCCATTCCGGTAATAATCATTGCATTTTCTTACAAACATTACGCTTCAGATAATATTACATGATGCACTATTTGAAAAGCAGGCACATAACTATTGGAGAGCGACTCGGGTGCTATTCCTGGTAGTTCGTCTGATCACATAGAGACTCTGTCATAAGCTCGCCGGATATCATTTTTATGAGGCATGATTTGCTGAAAACTTACAAATATATTTGTTAAAACCTTCGCCATACATGAAGTGGAATAGAATGTGTTACATAATAATTAGTATGGTACAGAATTATTAAGTTGGAAAATTAGCAAATATTAACCAAGTTCCAGATTCGTAAAATCGACGACATTTTGTTTATAGGCAGTTTTTTTTCTGTAATCATTGAAGTATCTAGTAATCAGTGTAGATATCACAAGCTGGTATCTCTTCTATGAGGAAATATGCCGCTGCGATATCTATAATATCACTTGTTTGATGATGAAAAATAATCTCATATAGCAATTCATGAAGCAATTTTATATTAAAGTACATATTTTGCAAAAAGTTATTTCAACGGCTTTTGCTGTACATTGTTTATGAGAAACCTTTGCTTTCATGTCAATAAAATTGCATTATAAAGTATTTTATTATCGAGTATAATCTTCTCTTTAGAAGTTGCGACGAGTTTGATGTTATTTATGTATTCATAGATAACGCCAAAAATTGAAAAACGATGTAACGAATAGTACAAAAAACAGTATTAAATTCAGAAACATGACTTTAAAGTTACATATCTCTCGAGGACCAATGGCTTGCAATTCGGACACAAATGTGTGATTTAGAAAACAAATTTCTCATAAATTCATAATTTGTAAAGTGCACTTTAAGTTTGCTACAGCAATTCATATGTTGTCACTGTTTATCGCAACTCGCTCATCTGCTAAATTTTTCAATAATTTTCAGCATTTCTGTTTACGTGTATGGGCCATAATTTCCGCCACTTCCTGCCTGTACTTACCTGTTAAATATTTCTTATATGGTGTATTACATATAATATTTGACACCCCCGCCTACACATATACATGTCTGTGTGTTTGTGTGTACATGTGTTTCTTTATTGCTCACAAGGGGCTAAACATAGAGGGGACAAACAAGGACAGACAAAGGGATTAAGTCGATTACATCGACCCCAGTGCGTAACTGGTACTTTATTTATCGAACCCCAAAGGATGAAAGGCAAAGTTGGCCTCGGCGGAATTTGAACTCAGAACGTAACGGCAGACGAAATACCGCTAAGCATTTCGCCTGGTATGCTAACGTTTCTGCCAGCTCGCCGTACATGTGTTTCTCTATGCCTGTAAGTGTACGTATGCATATAATTATCTGTACGTGTATTTGCGTGTGCAAGACTATATGAATATGTGAGTTTGTGTGTGTGTGTGTGTGCGTGTGTGTGTGTGTGCGTGTGTGTGTGTGTTGCACCTATGTGTCGTCTATTTTTAATTATTTGAACACTTCCTATAAAGGAGGAGTTGGTTTCTGGCGAACATACAACACTCTTTTGCTAGAATGTTAATAAAAAAATACAATACAACATTTTACATTTCGTTTATATATTGTATTTCTCTTGCACCCGTTAGCTGATTCATTTCTTGTTCTGAAAACCGTAACTTTTCCGGTTTATCACTTAGGCGTTTATTAAGGTAACGAAACGCACCATATATTATTTGTATAAACGAGGATTTGTAATCTAGAAGCTGAAGTTGTTTAGTTTAAACCTATTTTTGATGGTAAATAGGTAAACATATTTTACTATGGTTTTCGACGTGATATTCACAGCAGCAGATTGTTACACTGTGTTACGGTATATATAATTTCTTGTTCGTCCAAAACAACTATATTTGCCCCGTATTTTGTATTTGGTAGAAATTTTATGGTAATTCTCCACTTACGTATGTATACGTCAATGTAGGAGCACTCCGTCGGTTACGACGACGAGGGTCCCAACTGATACGATCAACGGAACAGCCTGCTCGTGAACTTAACGTGCAAGTGACTGAGCAATCTACAGACTCGTGTACCTCCAACGTAGTTCTCAGCATGACATATAGCGTGACAAGGCCGGCTCTTTGAAATACAGGTACTACTCATTTAGTGGACTGGAACAACGCGAAATAAAGTGTTTTGCTCAAGGACACAACGCGTCGCCGGGGATCGAAGTCACGACCTTAGGATCGTGAGCCCAATGCTCCAACCACTAAGCCACGCGCCTTTATAAGTCAATGTATAACACAATTTATCGTGCCAGTTTAAAAAATGCAGTTATTTCCTATATGGTGTATTACATATAATATTTAACTCCCCCACCCACACACATATATGACTGTGTGTACATGTGTTTGTCTATGTGTGTAAGTGTATGCATGCATGTAATTATATGCATGTGTGTTTGCGTGTGCAAGACTACACGAATGTGTGTGTGTGTGTGTGTGTGTGTGTGTGTTGCCAGTTACGGTTTCAACAATATAGTTCGTAATATAAAATCGAAAGACTAAATAAACTTACCAAGTAGTACTCTGGCAGGGGCTGCGTCTCTGTTGATCCAAAATGATATCCAGGATAGTGCCACAATTAGGTAACAAGGTAAATAAGTTTGTAGAATGAAAAATCCGAGATTTCTGGTAAAGTAAAACGATACACCGAGGATCGAATAGTAAGCTGGAATAAGAGAAACAAACATGAAATTAATAGTTAGTAATATGGACATTTCATATACAGCGCAGTCTGACCTCAATTTCTCCCCACGCCTGTCTCTCTCTCTCTCCGTATATGTATAAACGTAAATTCATATTATATGTAATACTTACGCGTATCGAAACAGACGTGGACTCGTATATATACACGTATATACATACATACATACATACTCACATACACACAAACACACACACACACACACACACACGCACACAGTTATATATATATATATATATATATATATAT
>NC_068989.1:61795629-61798991 GCF_001194135.2 Octopus bimaculoides
TATATATATATATATATATATATATATATATATGTGTGTGTGTGTGTGTGTGTGTGTGTGTGTGTGTGTGTATATGTGTGAGTCTATGTGTGTGTGTCTCTGTGTACGAATATTCTTTTAAATATCTTTAACTCACTTTCTTTTCATACATATAGCAATGAGAAATAATAGAGTGGATTCAGTGAAGTTTTCACATAAGATTATAATTCATTTTCCAGTGAAATTTTCACTTGAGAACATACGTTAATTTTACAGTGAAATACTCTAGATATTTGCCATTCCGATATTTATTTGCTGTTAAACGGTATTTGTTATGCAATCGCATTCAGGTTGAGTGTTGCTTAGTGTTTTTCTTTTTTCTTTTTTATTAATTATAGCATGACATTTGTGAACCTGCTTCCCGAGGAAGCCCAGTTGAATATAACAAAAGTTGTTTTCGAAAATGCCATATCCACAAAAAATGAAAAATGGTATATATTTCATCAATGCCAGGATTTTCCACTTTTTTGTTACATATAAACTATGGAGAATTGAACTATATTATTTTTCAATTTCTGTATTTAATATATTTTTGTGTAGATCGCTCTATTATTCCGATATCGAATTCGCTTCTAGATAATATTCTGTCGTACCATGTGGCAGCAGTACTCATTATTTCCTTGTATGATGATACATGAGAAAAATGTATACTATTAGGTCGTCAAATATGAAATATGTAATGAGGTATATGGTAAAATTTGACAGCTGCTCATTTTGCGCCATCATTATATTTTGACAATCTTCATTTTTTGTTAGAAAGCTGACACATCTATTTCTTTATTCTAACTAACTTTATGCTTTATAAATTATTCATAAATCGTATTTTGCTATTTTTGTTTAGAGATGGATAAGCCGAAAATTCGTACAGTTTTGAAATATGAGTTCGTTCGTGGAAATACAGCATCACAGACAGCTCGGAATATTAATAGAGTATTTCATCCCAATGTTATTTCACAGCAGACAGTATCTAATTGACTTATAAAATTTTCTGGTGGTAGCTTTGACCTCACAAATGAGCAAGGCTGTCGACTAGAACCAAAGGTGGATAATGACATTGACTCACCTAGCTCAAATCAGTAAAGGGAAAAGTAGGTTAAGTGGGTTCCACATGAACTCAATGAGAATCAGAAACAGCAACACTCGGAAGCCTGAATTATGCTACTTTCACATTACAAAAACTAATCATGTTTGAATCGAATTGTAACATGCGATGAGAAATAGATCCAATACAAAAACCGTAAACGTTCAGAGCAATGGTTGGCCAAAAAAAGAAATTCATCGAAAGAAGCTGATGGTGTTTGTTTGGTGGTCTGGTGCAGGTGTGATTCATTATAATTTCATTGAACCTGGCTCATCAATCACGGCCGAAGTATGCTGCAGCCGACTGCACTAGTGATGCAGAAACTTACAAAAAAAGCCTAGATTATTCAACAGATCCACTCCTATTTTATTGCAAAACAACGCCAGGCCACATCATTTCTTCCTTTGACTTTCGTTAGATATGACATTTGTCTATGCATAGTTTTCATCTACAATATGTATTCTTTTACGATTTGTATTTATGAGGATATTTTGATTCATACGATTGAATGTTAATTGGTGTTTTTCTAATATAGATCGAGTTATGTCTATATATATTACAGATTTAGTTCCGTCTATCATACGTATACAGGTCTAAGGCACTGGGTTCTACTCTGTGTAATTTTTCCAGTTCAGTATTTTAAAGATTACTCACGAAACAAGGATACGCTACTATAAGTGATAGTTCTATATCTTCAGATTCTATTCTATCATTGTAAATTTTCTTATTTGTGTATGGTATAATTTTCTCATGAAAGTATTAGCTTTTCGGAAAAAAAAATCTAGAATCAATACATGACTACATGAAATAGGTATACTCTAGTACATATCTCGAGTGCATGTCTCTCCTACTATAAAAGTCACTTACATATGCTACACACATAACCCACATCAACACCCGCACACATGCAAGTGATTATATTCTTTCTCACTCTTATTTTTAGACTTATTTATGGAAATATAAATGCTTTGAGCTGATCACAGCAAATAGAACAAATTTAAATATGCTGCTTTTTTTAAATAAGATTGTCGATTTTTATCAAATATATCTCAAAGAACATGTGTTATTGTGTACATTCCCAACGAAGATGCAACAATCTAAGCTTTTCTATAGATGAAGCACAGTAATGTATTAGAATTCTGAGTGAAAAGTATATGCCTCAAATCGAGATTGAATGTAGGACGTGGAATCCTTTTGCCTGGAGCTAATATTTACATAATATGAATAACCGATATAATGTTGCTTTTGCTCATGATGATGGTGATGAGAATAAAACAACAACAAAAGCAACAGTAATAATACCAATATTAATAGCAATATCAATAATAACAATTACGAATAAATAACAGTTATGTAACATATGGAATCTGAAAAAAATCATAAACTGATGTAAAGCAAGCGATTCGTTTTGTATTTCTGTGATATACGAAAAAGTTAAAAGCACATGTAATATAAACTTTGACAATGTTAATAGATTTGCAATTGAAATGTATAATTCAAGAAGCTAATGAAAAGACACATTAGTGTTTCTTTATAATGCTGTTCTGAAATCCATCACTTTTATCGTTATCTAAATATGAATAGCTATGATAAATCAGAAAATATGTTCCTTCACTTGGAAAATGTTTCGATAAATAAAAAAAAGTACTTCCATTGTGCAGTTGTATTTGAAGCAATGAATTTAAAAATAACAATCCATCATACAAATACGTCAATAACATCAATGGAATCGTCTGCCCGGTTTTCATTGACCTGTTTGTAATATTCTCACAGGATATTTTCACCTGCTAAAAGGTATTCAACAGTTAACCTAAGGTCATGCTGTTGGCGCTCGCAAAGATATATGCATGTTTGAAAGGCATCATTATAGCATAAAGAGAGTGTGAGTGAAGGAAAATCAAACAAATGGAATGAATGAAAGGTATTGAGAAATAGAATGAAAGAAAATATAATGAGATGTGTGTTAATGCATATCTGACATTTGTATATCATTCGATATATTTATATGGGAGGAAAGGTTCATTTTGTAAAAAAATACAATACACAGATATCTGTAAAGTAAAATCATTTACGAAGAATATACCTCAGGTATATATCTTTATTTACCATATTTCAAGAAAAATCTCCATACTAACACACACATCGAACATTCTAAACACAACGTACATGCATGCAAATGTACACAGATACGCTAATATATATATATGTATATGTATATATATATATATATATATATATATAT
>NC_068989.1:61799445-61800269 GCF_001194135.2 Octopus bimaculoides
ATATATATACACACAAGCACATATATATCATTAATTATATAAAACCTGAATGTTATGCCAAGCTCATCCACAGTTATTGGTTAGATTATGTCATCACACAAAGGAAATGCTCTTGTTACATGATATACATCAGGAATCCCATAGTACGTTTTGTGTCCATTTAAAATGATAAGTGTTGAAAGCGCAATGAACGATATTCTTTACTGAAAATCGCTACGATTGTTTCGACATAGCATATTAGTGAGAGGCTGTGTAATTATCAGCTATCTGTATGAAATGGCAGTAGGATCTAACGAAGGTCTTATTCACTTCAAAGGGAGCAACTTATGCCTTTGATGGATGATAATGAATATTAATGTGTGTGCGCCCGCGTGGGCACATATTCACACGCATGCGCACATGCACAGACATGCATTCGAAAAGGCATATACATACATCCGTATATGGCAGGGCAGGTATTAATAGGTCGCTTCGACAATGAATTTCAGTTGATATGCTAAAACTAAAGTACGCATTTGTAAAGCATAATCATCAAGTGCTTTCTGATACACATGTTTTCCAATTTTATAGGTGAAAGTTCATTATATATATTCCCTTGCTCCCGCCCACGCTGCCGCACTTACCCTTACCTCTCCAACACCACCCTCCTCACCAGCACCCATCACCGACCCTATCGCATCACCGACTCCTTCACCTGCACTTCTACCAACATCATCTATTACCTCTCCTGCTCTCTCTGCCATTCTCTGTATATCGGACAAACGGGGCGACGCCTGACCGACCGATTCGCGGAACACCTCCGAGACATCAACGTTGGCAATGAC
>NC_068989.1:61801806-61802356 GCF_001194135.2 Octopus bimaculoides
ATATATATATATATATATATATACATATATATTTATGAATGTATGTATATACATGTGTGTGTACGCGACGTGCCTATGCGTTCCTGCGTGTGTATAGTTTGTGTGTGTGAATGTGTGTACAGTCTGGATTTTAGATGAAAAAAAGTAAACTAATTAAGACCAATAGGTACTGTAGAGGGTAGAGAAAGAACAAAATCCTGCCTTCGGTGGAAACTGTGGTCTGAGTGGCTTCTGAGTGTGCACGAACAATCCGAACACAGATGTTGTAGCGAATTGCAGGATAGATAGTTAGATAGATCGATCGATCGATCGATCGATAGATAGATAGAAAGATACCTTTCTTAGCCACACAGGGCCCAACACAGAAGGGATAACATACAATGTAGAGCTTTTCTCTTCGAAAGAAAAAATAAGAAAATAGAAATAAAAGGAGGAAAAATTCCGATCAAAAGGCATAGTGTAAAAAAAGAAAATCCGATCAAAACGGAGCGTGTATCACAGAACAAAGTAGAAATGTAAAACGAGCGTCTGCTGAACGGCTTTGTCGCTC
>NC_068989.1:61802892-61807211 GCF_001194135.2 Octopus bimaculoides
AAAAAAAAACCCGAAGAAAGTGCGTTCCAGTTTGATGGATTGTTTGATAGATAGATAGATAGATAGATAGATAGATAGATAGATAGATAGATATATGTAGATAGATAGATAGATAGACAGACAGATATTGTATTGAAATTATGTACTCTTGGGATTAGAATGTCGTTCCGACCAGCTAACTCGAAATGTTTCGATTATAATAGTTTATAATCGTTCCAGATATGATAATTTATATGTACTACTAATATTATATGATGCATACTATTTTCTCCTGCATTTTATGTAAATGACAATGATTTACTATTGTTAGAGATATTTGAGAAAGAGGTGTCGTCCCTGAAGAATACATTTTTACTGCTTTACAAACGAAATTTCATATTTTGAATCTCATGAATTGTGGACAGCATATATCTAACATGGCTTTCATTAAATGGCATTACATTGTGCTCATCATATTTCCTGCGATAAATAATACTTATATAACTACTATTCGATTGGTCATCAAAATATGATTTCTCATCAAATATCACATATTCTTTGTATAGATATATGTTTGTTTTATTTTATGGGTTATTTATTTAATAGCTACTACAAGATAACTTTATGAACAGTATAAGTTCAACTACATTACGTATTAAGACTTTCCTTTAATTTACATTTAGATATTTCATTTGTGCTTGCAAGGGTAAATAAGAGTTCAACTGGTAAAAAAAAATTGCGTGCTGCTGCCAATGTTTACATACTAACAGGAGAGCTAAAAAATGGTTTGGAAGCATACCATATCTGATAATTGTTAATTTTACAGTTATACAGCTTTTATATCTTTTCACCAGTCCTTTAACAATGAATGATGCATAACGCGATAAATAAATTTTATCGGCATTTTTTTTTACACACCATTGTAAATCGTTTCAAGCGTCTCTAATTATGCTTTTTAGAATAAAAGCAAACGTTTATCAGATATTAGCTACTGTATACAATGTAGATTGATGCTATTAATTGACACAACATTTGCAAATGAGTTCTTTATATTTTACCATAAAGTATTTGCTACGGAAATAATTAAAGTATATTATATCTTTGATGTGAAAGCTTTGATGTCAGATGTTACATTTAATTTCAGGAACAAAGAACAACATTTAAGCGGACAGTAGGTGTACGTGACAGAGTTCTAGTAGAAAAAGCGCATAGTTTTCCTATTAATTAGTAACCCATAAATCAAGTCTCATGTATACTGTAGCACTAATTTGTCTACTAGATGCTTTTAATCTGCTCCAGTTTTCTTTCTCTTAATATATATATCCAGTAGATTATCTATAACATATGTATATATAACACATACACGCGCGCACACGCACACACACACACTTACACAGTGGACTGAAGGTAGTAGAATACCACTGCTAGAAACAGCAGCTGAAGGGCTCTATTGCTGCTATCAACGCACATATAATTATATACATACACGCAGGCAGGGACTGGAATTTGGCGACTGAGATATCCCTTTACCATACGGTTTCAGCTTTAGGCCGAAGCATCCTCATATAGGCAGCAGAATTCGTTACTGATCGGAGAGCCGAGCTACGAGCATATAAGTATTGTCCATAAAAAAAAAAATTATGGATGATTTAGCGAATCGATAATGCGTACAAAAATAATTAAACTTCACCAGCAATACAACACTTTAGCTCTTATTTCTATCTGTGTAGGTGTTCTAAGACCCTCAGTCGTATTTCATGACCGTATTGTCTTCCTTTTCTTGGTGAAATTTAATTATTTGTATACAAATTGGCGATTATACAATTATATATATTTTTTCTCTTATGCTGACTTAGAAGTAGAATTTGAAGTAATTGCCTAGAATGAGTTATTTGTGCGTGTCGTATTATTTCCGATCCTGTATCTGAAAATAAAGATTACTGGTGCAATAAAGACATGATATAAAAGTTGAGGCGATATTATCCTCTATACTTGTTGTAGTGTCAAAATATTCAAAAAAGCAAACATGCACACTTGCAGAGTTAGGATGTCCTATGTTAGTGGTTATTAACTGAAGGCTACATGACATGGTGCATAAAATTTCCTCCCGTTTTTCTTTTACTTTTGCACCAATTAAACGGCAGACATGCTGAAGTATCGCTTTGCAAAAGTTTAGCCGAGTGAATCGACATCAAACTTTATTTTCCTTTTCGGTCTCCTGCCGAACTGTTAAGTCATGAATAGGTAAAATCAGATACAAACAGACACACATAGAACATACACACGCACAAACACATACACACACACTCACACGCACACACGTATACATACACACACATGCAGATATATATGTGTGTGTGCATACATATATACATACATATATGTATGTATATGCATATGTGTTTGTGTGTGCGAAATAAACTAGAATCAACAATAAAACGAATTTGCTTATTGGTAAATGCCCATTCTTCGTCGAAATCTCTCTGACTACGATGAAAGCTTAAAGACCGTAATAAGCAAGACTTTGATTCCTGCCGCACAGGGAAGTAAAAACATCAGCGTTTCAACAGACAATATATTGACAGCGTGTTTGCCGACGGAAAGCAAGTAGTAAAAATCTGCCTTTCTATCTATCATGACCTCTCACTCTTTTGTCTCGTCTACCCTTTTGATGCACCCTTCTCGAATCGAATAATAGAATGCAAAGAAACAAACACGCCTGCATTTTCTTACTATGGATGAAAGTAAGCTATAAAAAAACGCTTTTCCCTGCCTTTCTCTCTCTTCACCTGTCACTCGTTCTTTTTATTTTCTTTTTCATGCACTCTCCGAAAAATGAGCAGGAAACCAATTATAGCACTGTTTCTCGCTAAGCAAGCAGGAGCTTTCTCTAGTTACGTGTGCTAAATGTTATCGATTGTTTTCAATTTATACGAAGAAATGAAAAAATGGGAAATAAGACAAAATATATCATGAGCATACTGAAGATAACGAAATCTTTCAATAATTAATTTTATATTACGTAAAAATTATTTATCCTAGAGAAATAGTAAGACTTGCAGCGCATGCGTTGCATACAGAAACCGTTCGTCCCTGAAACATACCCGCAGCCAAACGTCCCATTCACATGCATGCACGTACACACACAAACACACATACATACACACACACACACACACATACACACACACACACACACAAACACACACGCAGACATATCTACAACGAGCTTCTTTCATCTTCCATCTGCCAGAGCAATTCAAATGCCTCTGGCCGACCCCAAGCTGTAGTATCGGACACTTGCCCAGGATGCCATCGAGTGGAACTGAAACCGGAAACATGTGGCTGGGAACCAAATGATTTACTATGTAGCCATGTCCACGCTGTTAAGCATACCAACATTAGGTTTATCTTGATAATGCCGTATATATAAAATATCCTAAATTAGGAGTGTCAAGCATCTTGTAGATGACACAAAACTTTCAGTGATAGTCTTTTGTCATACTGAAGGAGAAACCCTATATTGAATGCTATTATTACAGATGCCTGATGAATCACAATAGCCGTCACTAATTATGATGTCTTTTCTTTTGAGAGAACATATATATTTTGTTCGGTTTTACAAGTGTGTATGTGCCGCGGAACGATGTAGCTATCAACAATTGATTACAGCAGTCATTGCCTCGGTGATATTAAAATGTTATCGCATCTTGTATATACTAAGTTTATGAGTTGATGATGGATATAAACACCTATCAACAGAGAGGCACTTATAAATTGGTAATCCTAACAGGCGGCTATTAAGCTAAAATAGATTAAGAAACAATGATTTAACAGATAACGAGCTATAAAGTTACCTCACTCTGAACACTCTCCTTGCAAGAAATGTGCTTAATCTACTGTAATAGTTGTCTCCAAAGAAACAGTACATCGGATAAAGATACTGGCTGTGTTATATGCTCACCGCGCACACCACCTCAATCATCAAAAGTTTCATTTACTAACAATAGTTGCAATGGTGTTTCATTCAAGATGAATGGCATTTTACATTTCCAGTGCCCTAATATCTCAGTAGTCAAAACGCCATTCTTAACTACCAAGTCTCAGGGCGTGGTTTTAGGTTGTTTGAATACGAATGTAATAATAAGATGGGGTTTCACAATGCTTGAATATGTTTAGCAAGGAAGGCTTATGTGATGCAGCTGCCAGAATGAACAACAACACCGAATAAATCATACGTATATGTGGTCTATAAGCATATATACTATATATGCATATTATTTGTGTGTATGTATATATATACATATATATATATATATATAAATATATATATATATATA
>NC_068989.1:61807511-61814686 GCF_001194135.2 Octopus bimaculoides
TATATATATATATATATATATATATATATATATATGCATACATATGCATGTCTATTTATATGCATATATGTATTCGGGAGTAAGAACATCAATATGAAAGAAGGGGGTAAAAATATTACTCCACTACCAGAGGTAGAGTAATATGCCTTATTAATAAAGCTGCAAAGATATCACAGAAGCTGTTACTGTTACAAAATATATACATATGTATATATGTAGTTGTATATATATATATGTATGTGTGTGTGTGTGTGTGTGTGTGTGTGTGTATACATATATACATCTAGTATTTATATAAGCTTAAAGCTTATAGCGATCGCCGTGCAATGACTAATATAGTTCTTAAATTCAGCAGAAGACAGGAAAGCTAATTCACAGGTGTAATGGTAAGACACTTAGTAGCGTTACCAAAGGGCTGTGGGTTTGATTCCTACGCGGTTAGAACAGCCTCATTTTTCTCTCTCAAGGGGTTATATGCCCCATTTTGGGATTATTTTTCTTTGTCATTGCACGGTGATCGCTATAACCTTTAAGATTATATAAATACTATTAATTGTATTTACAGGATTGTAAAATCCGGCGAAATATAACAAAACCATTCGCACCGAAATATATATATATATATATATATATATATATATATATATGTGTGTGTGTGTGTGTGTACATGTAAAATTATATTTTTGTGTATATGTGTTTTACGTAATATATAAACCATGAGTATTTACATTGAAATAGTTTATACTTTCTATTAAGTTTCATTATATTTTGTCTTGTGACGCATGAATACATCTGCTGTTTACATCAATGGATAATTTGAACATAAATCAAAAACTTCTCTGATTGTGTAATATTATGAAACATCTATAAAGCAACATAATTTTTCGTAACATCTCGTTTAAGTCAATAGCCATTTCAGTAGATTTAGTAAAGCGAGTAATAGTATTAACGATGTCACTTTCATTAGTTACAACTTCTTTAATGTATAATTAAAAATAAATCGTGCTTTTCCACCATTAACAATTGCCATCGCACCCTCACTTACAAGTAATTAAGTGATAGCACCTATAAAAATTCATTAACGATAATAGCAGTAATTAAAAAATTGCAATAATTACAGTTATTTTTAGTATTATCATTTAAAATAATGACATTATTATTATGAGTAAAACTTCCAATGCTGCATGTTTGCTTCTACTATCAATGATGATGAAGATAGTGATGATGATGATGATGATGATGATGATGATGATGATGATGATGGTGATTATGATGATAGTTTTGATTCCAGCATCGTAAAAAAAGAGGACAACATTTGAAAGCGGGAGAATTTGGAGCCTTACACAAATGGCTGGAGGAGACTCAAATAGTTTGTGGGATAGAGGTCCTGCAAATAGTTTGCCCCTTAGAGACAGCAACGATTGAAATGAGGTTTCTAAGCACTGGAAAGACTGCCGAAAGCTTACGGATACCTTAGGTCACAGGAATTAACCTGGAACCACATAAATCCTACCAGGTATAAGACCAAACATGAGGTTTGTTTCTATAATGATAACGATCTGATGCAGTAAAAGGCACTGGGTTGCGTAGCCTCTGATCTTAACTGCCTGGAGATGTTATCATGAACATTGTTTTGTCTTGGTATAGAAGATAGTCTACAGAAAATATTATGCCCAATACCTCAGATTTACTTGTCAGTTGTTTAACCCATTTGAGTATATCCCTTAGTTGCTGACGATATGTGCGTCTCCGATCACGTGCATCAGTAGTTGGGGAGCCATATAGTCATGTGTTGAGAATAATTCTTTGGGGTTTTTAATAATTCACCTTTTGAAAGATGGGTCTTTCGTTCAACAAGCTTAAACAACACATATTCAAGGACCTTTTGAGCTGGTTGAGATACTGGACCTGAAAACAATAGTGCAAATATCGGTGTGATGCAAGTGCTTGGTATACCCTTATCAGACGAGTAGTCATGACGGGTATCCTAGGTTTCGTATATTTTACACCACTGTCACTTAGATGGCATGCACTGGTTTTTCACTTAATAATAATAATAATAATAATAATAATAATAATAATAATAATAATAATAATAATAATGATAAAATAATGATGATGATGATGATGATGATGATGATGATGATGATGATGATGATGATGATGATGATGATGATGATGATGATGATGATGATGATGATGATGATGATGATGATGATGATGATGATGATGATGATGATGATGATGATGATGATGATGATGATGATGATGATGATGATGATAATAATAATAATAATAATAATAATAATAATCGAATCGGTTGAAACACACGAAGAAAGCCGGCGTCATCAAAACTGAAAATTGTGTAACTATAGAAAATTTTAAAAAAAGAAATGAAGAAAAAAATGAGAAAAAGAAAAAGCATGGAAGGGAAAAGAACGTACCGTCAGTTGGCAAGAGATGTGAACGCCAAGACAAATATAGAGGACCTGTGACTATGGATGAGAAGTCGTGACCTAAAGATAGAAACAAAGGCACTCATATGCGCAGCTGAGGAACAAGCGTGAAAAACCAATTATATGAAGTGCAGAATCGACAACACTACGGATAGCAACAAATGCAGAATGTGTGGTGAGTGTGGTGAAACGGTATGGCACATCGTTAGCGAGTTCCCGAAATTGGCACAACGTGAATACAAACGAAGCCATGACACTGTGAAAAGAATTATCCATTGGGAGCTCTGGAAATCATGGCCTACAAGAGAAAAGAGGTGGTATGAACAAACCCCAGAAGGATTCATCTAAAATGAGAATTGCAGAATCCTGTGGGATGAATGATCCAGTGCGATAACCTGATCAGACATAGAAAACCGGACACTGTCGTAATGAATAAAAAAGAAAGAACATGTATGATAATCGACATAACGTGTTCCGGTGACAAGAGGATCAATGTGAAAGGGGAAGAAAAAAGTGAACAACTATGACGATTTAAAGTGGGAAATACGAAGGTTGTGGTCAAAGAAGAGAGTAGATGCGATACCAATATTAAGTGGTGTACTTGTAAGTATCAGCAATCAACTAAAAACACAGCTGAAAAAGATTGGTGCAAGCGTGAAGGTAGGACAACTACAAAATCAGCATTGCTTGGAACTGCAAGAATTCTTCGGAGGGTTTTTGAAGCATGACTAGTAAACAAGTGTCACTTTACTCTGCTGGCTGTGGTCAGCTGACACTTTACATCGTACCCCAAAATATAAGCTTTCAGTTTTAATAATAACAATAATAATAATAATAATAATAATAATAATAATAATAATAATAATAATAATAATAATATGATAAAAAGTTACTGAAACCTATTTGAAAATGATATCAGGCTTACCATCCCTACAGGAAGTGCAAAGAATCGTGTTAAATGCAACGACTCATGTACTGAGAAGAGCATTATCGCTGTGAAAACAACATCAATTCATGATTTTTTTTTATTCATTAATTTTTTTTTAAAATACATATTTTGCCTGTGAATTTGCGTATGCAAACTGGGAATGCATACAATGAGTTTCACTGCCGTAGGTGTACGGATAATACTCGGCGAGAAATGGAAGAAAATTTGAAGAAAGAAGAAAAAAACAACAACGTAATAATAATAATAATAATAATAATAATAATAATAATAATAATAATAATAATAATAATAATAATAATAATAATAATAATACGTAAAATACTCTCTATGTGATCTCAAATTTTAAAGCAAACACATAATGTTCTTATGGTTTCTTAAACATTCACTTGAACAAAACTGTACAAATCCAAATATATGGTACCCTAGGCATAACACCTACATGAACATCTAACTTGTTGTCTCTTGAGGTCTCTGGGTGAGACTTGGATCCAACTTGTACAAATGCAAAACAAAAGTCAAACATAAAATAATAATAATAATAATAATAATAATAATAATAATAGGTATAGAGAAGAGTTATTTACTTGTAAAATGATTGACACAATCCATCACTAAAGTAAACATTTATGACGAAGAGCTGACGTAATCCATCACCAAGGCAAACATTAATAATGAAAACCGTGATTCGAAAGTAACAAATATTTATTTGTAGTTGAACTATATTTCGGCATCTCGCGCACCTTCCACAGGTTCAAAATAAACATGTCAGTCTAATTCATTTTTAAAGTTTATATAGGACTGAAGTAACTCAACAGAAGTTATATAGGTCTAGAGAAGAGTTCTTTACTTGTTAAACGATTGACACAATCCTTAACTAAGGTAAACATCAATGACGAAGAGCTGACGTAATCCATCACTAAAGCAAACATATAAAGGTCACCGTTTTAACACCGTTGTCGAGATCCAGGCCGAATCGCAATAATTTCTCGATTCTCTTACTGGAACGCTTGAACCGCAAGTTGACTAGTTCTTGTGTTATCGCGTAAGAATAACACTCCTTTGTGACTGATCAATGATGGTTAATTTGTCCCCACTTTT
Source organism: Octopus bimaculoides (assembly GCF_001194135.2). Lineage (NCBI taxonomy): Eukaryota > Metazoa > Mollusca > Cephalopoda > Octopoda > Octopodidae > Octopus > Octopus bimaculoides. The sequence continues at coordinate 61,812,015 of NC_068989.1, forward strand.
TACGCAATGCTTCCACTTGGCGACAATACTTCGCATTCAGTGCTGTATTTTGGTTTAACTTGTTATGGTAATCGGCACCGTTCCTATCGTACCAAAAATAGAGTATAACCTATTGAAGGTGTACTCTAGGTCTATTGATAGGTGCTACTGTATCAGTGGGTAGAAAATAAAATTTTCATTACTCATGATGATCTACTAAGGAACTATTCAATAGCAAGTCTCATCTTAAGTGACGAGCTGCAGGCAACACTTTGATTAAGGTGGGACACAGCCAGCTGATGAGGGACTGTCTGGCCAAGTTTGGACATGTTTTGTAATTTATGAAGGTGTATTATGATCGAAAGGGTGACTTGAATTGGTTCGCTAATTGTGGCACAGCTTGATTTTCTACGGTTTTCACGCCTCAACATTGGCGTAATTCAGATTCAGTGGTATTTGAAAGAGGGAAAAAAATCCTCGACTGATACCAGCCACGCAATTGGTTGCATGTCCGGACACATAAAGCTTCATTCCATAGACAAAATATATAGTTTTTGCCGTTGCTGAAGCTCTCCTTTTGAATTGATACAGGATGCAGTGTCTGATCGAGATCTATTTTAGATTTATTGAATCGATACGAATTTAACTTCTATTTAACTGCAATACCTGAAACATACATTACAATGTGAAAAGTAATTCTTAATTTACTGTAAGTATTGAAAGAGTAACCCTAAAAAGATCATGTAAAAAAAATGACAGGACGTACTTTCCAGTCTAATACGCAAATAAAATATGTTTAATTTACTCTGTAGGTAGACCAACATATAAGCAAATCCGTACGAGCGTTGTTGTTATATCTTGATAACCTTGCAGTATATAGATTGAGTTAGTTTCTAAGCTTTCTTGTTTGAAGAAAAACAGCGGTATGTTTCGATAAAGAGTAATTTTCCCGAAACTGATATATAATAACATTCACAAGTATTTCACCTCTTAAAGGAAGAATAATTTCATATTATATTCATCTCCTAACCAAGATTTCAATTATATAAATGAATTTGGAATGCAGTAAAGTCATGTAAATCTCAACCGGAATATCAACAAAACGTAGTTTTCGAATACACATATATGCAAGTGTATTCATCCCATTGTAACTTTTGCCCCAAGAAACTAAACTACGTAAACAGGAACTGCTCTTTAACAAGTTAGATTTTTCAAAATATAACACGATGGAAAAGATGCTGAACATAAGTGGGTCATACGTCTTAGTTTTTTTGTAAAGAAACAACAAGCAGTTATTAGCTGTGGTAGAATTGGTTATAGTGCAGTGGATACTGATACATTCGTTTCTATGCCACTGATAGTGTATTTCTTGATACTCGAAGTTAAAGGGATATTAAATTGGGAGTTGTAACTGCTCCGTAGTTTCCGTTAGCCTGGAGCTAATATTTCCATACGTCATATGACTATCGTGAATTTTATCAATACTTTTATAACGAAGAACATCATACGTATAACAGTTGACTAGCCATTTTAATATAATTTTAGTTGTTTTCATGAATCTGGATGACTTCAAAGGTAAGACATGTCGTCGATATCTAAATACTAAATTTTCATAAGGATACTGAATAATGCCACGCATTACAGGCGCTCGATCGTTGAATTTATCCAGTTTACTTAACTTATGAGATCTATGTTACTCAGAGATACATCGAAGAATATGTATCCATTCCCGTAATATAATATATGATATACTAATTCCTGTATTCACCGACTGGCTATATTCAGGAACTCTTAATATAACTACATTTGAAATCGCATTTCTGATGTAAAAGGAATCTATTCTCGCTTGACTATCACACTTTTTCACACAAAACCTGACTATTTAAGTTACTGCGTTGGTAAACCGCTGAACTTTAGTTATATATTAGACATTCTGGCTATCCCACTGTTCATAAACAAATTCATTAGATTACTATTAAACCATAATCAATTATTCGTCCATCTTAGCCTAACGCTGGATTCCGTAATTCTCTATGCATTATTCTGATCACGTCAAATCATATAAAAGAAAAATAAGAATTCCCAAGCTGGATATCAAATCAAGCTTACTGTTGGCTCATCAACAGAAAGTTATGTAGTTGCACGAAAGCTAAAACATTTCAAAACACCTTAAAGATGTCCAATGGGGATTGCAACGCAGTTTATAAAAGAATATAAAAGAAATGATCTAACTAATGATGTACATTCATTTACGCACTGTGAGTATATGTCGTAAGAATGCAATAATGTATTTAAGATTTAAAGCATCTAGTAAATCGATTTATCAGACGTCTTCGATGTCTTTGATCATAGGGGTATTCGATCAGGGTTATCTAGCTCATGCTAGAAAATAACAATTACGACGACGAAAACCGCAAGAGTCAGAAAAACAACAAATACTATACCGCCGGCGTGTATATATATATATATATATATATATATATACACGCGCGCCCCCATATATATTTATGCGAGTGTGTATACGCACAGACACAGACACACACACACACACACACACACACACATATATATATATATATACATACATACATACATATATATATATATATATATAAATACATATATATATATCTGTATATACATACAAACATATATATATACATATGCATATATATATATATGTATGGATATAT
>NC_068989.1:61814865-61816266 GCF_001194135.2 Octopus bimaculoides
ATAATATATATATATATATATTTTGGTAGTTTTTGGTAGTTTTTGACTTATTTAGTCCCTCTAAGCGTGAGGCATTACTATATAGTTAATGCCCTTATATAAATTATATATATTTATGGTAAAAAAACGATGGTTTTTTTTTCCTTATGGGTTTTTTTTCACGCTGACTACTTGATAAATTCTTATAAAGATTTTATCCTATATTATATCATATATATATATATATATATATATATATATACATATATATATATGTTTGATTTGTGCGTGTGTGTGTGTGTGTGCGTGTGTGTGTATGTATGTATGTGTGTGTGTATGTGTGTCTGTGTCTGTGTGTCTGTGCCTGTGTCTGTGTCTGTGTATTTATCTATATATATTCGTTTTGATATTTTGCTCAAGAGTCACGCTTTGAGTTGGCACAATCGTTAGCAATCCGAGCTTATAATCGACTTAATCCCACCTCCGAAATTCCTTGTCTTATACCAAAAGTTGAAAGCAATAATTTGGTTAGGCATCGCAATACTAATAACCTGGAGTAAAACTCAACATAATTATGCTTATGAATGAAATATCAGTTGAATATAGAGCTGTAATAAAGGAAAAAAATTATAAGCGAACTTCATGTTTGAGGCACTCAACTATGCGCCAACGCATGCAACCTCGTGTAGTAAATTCGTGTAGTTATTGGAACTACTAAAGAAATGTGTGCTAATCTAAAAGCAAACACGCTTAAGGATAAAGTATTCATAGGATTAGGTGAAATAGCACACATGCATAATTATATGCAGTAGTAGTAGTAGTAGTAGTAGTAGTAGTAGTAGTAGTAGTAGTAGTAGTAGTAGTAGTAGTTGTAGTAGTAGTAGTAGTGGGGGTAGTCGTGGTGGTTCTAGTAGTGGTGGTGGTGGTGGTAATGGTGGTGGTGGTGGTGGTAATAGTTGTAGTACGAGTAGTAGTAGCAGCAGCAGATGAATACGGCCAATCCCAAAACCTCGGTGTTTACACTATATTTCTGGCGTAGGTTCTTATGATTTCATCACTAAAAGTAAAACGTACTTTTTGGCCGGTTCCAAAGAAAATCATATCAGGCGTCGAAAGTGATGGCTTGACTATGAATCAACAGGCGTGGGGATCAGCATGCGTGGATGTTCATCGCTAACTGATCCAAAGATGATTAAATATAGAAATATTGACAAAGTGTGGATTCGATTCGAGAGACGAATATATAGTGATTAAACACAGAAAGTCATCTTTCATCATCCTCATTCCGACGATGATGAAAGAAAGTACCAAATTACCAAATACGTAGTCTTGTCTCTATGTACGATATACCTGTTATTGTGAACATCAGTATACACATACATATATGTGTGTATATATATATATATATATATATATATATAT
>NC_068989.1:61816781-61818199 GCF_001194135.2 Octopus bimaculoides
GAGAGAGAGAGAGAGAGAGAGAGAGAGAGAGAGAGTTCCGAATTTAATGCATATATCTTTATATATGTCATCATACAACAATTGGTATATCTTATTAGAAACGGAGACCTAATAATAATTACGTATCAGAGTGCAAAATGAAATGTTACTAACATATAATTGCATGTGCTGAGAATAGTCACGAACAATGGGAATACAGTGCAAGGAAATGTAACTACATTATTTCCAATGCCAAATTGGATATGTTGTTGACAACACAACTCTATTTTAAGACGCACACTTTCAATATAAATAGATATAAAATATATACGTACATGCACACAGACTCATAAGCGTATAAATATACAAGTAATTACAAACATACATTTACATACATATAGATATAGATACATGCACGCATTTATATATGTGCGTTTGTGTATAAAGACACATATATCTTATGTTGATTCATTGGAGACTTATAATCATGTACAAAACTATATACACATACACATATGTCGATGTGTATATGTGCGTGTAGTGTAATATACAGCAGGAAAGCTACACATTCCACACATGCCTGAAAATGTAAAAAAATTGCTATTAACAAATACATTTTCAATATTAATCTATTTTTGTGTAGCAGCAACAATAAGGTTGTATACAGTCCATGTGTACATTCTGTCTCCTCTGAAGTTTTGAATATTAAAACTGTGTGTTTATTTCTAGTTCCAGGCGAAACTGCTATTTTTCGTACCTATAATGATACACACATATACATAAAAAAGCATACATGCATACATTCATACGTACATACATGCATATAAGATAATTGTCTCATCTTGTCAGATTATCGCCATCCCAATTTCAAACTGATTCTTCTTATTTCATTTTATCACTGCATGTGCTCGTATATGAATCTTCACCACGCATCAGTTGACATAGAACTTTATACAATATACTGTACATAATGGCCCACGAAATGAAAAGTATGTAAGGCATGCGTACGTCTTTAGGTTTTAATGACAACAAAAAATTACAACAATTTCATCGAGCCCTCCTTCACCATAATAAGTCCCAGTGACAAGCATAGCAACATGACTGGTATAGTTTTTGACAGCAAGTTTTACTTTTCTTCTTGAAGATGTGCCTTCTCCAAGAATTTGTCAAAAACAACGTGAGCATCCTTTACCCCCAGCCCGAGGAAATCTCACTAACCTGTTGTGTGAGCTTAAGAGTTACGACCATTCCCGAACAGGACAGAACAGTGAGTGATGATAATTAAGGGCATTTTCATTCACCTAGCAGCTCCAGAAATTCCGATTTGGAGCCTTGCTACTTGAAGCAGTTTAATGTCGTACACAGGAGATACCTAGATGCATACATACACACATACATACATATTCACGTACACACACACATATACATCCTGACTCACC
>NC_068989.1:61818907-61819826 GCF_001194135.2 Octopus bimaculoides
TATATATATGGGGGTGTATGAATGTATGTATGTATGAAAGAAAACGGAGGTTCTCTGAATTATAGATAATTATTTATTTAGCTCTTTTATCTCTTTTGAGAGATATATAATGATGAATCTGTCAAAAGAGATGTAACCGGTGAATAAATGATCATCCAAAATCCTGACTACCTTCTTTTTCTTAATATACTAAATCTATACACCACTTCAAATATTCTATCCCCCACACAAACACACACACATGCACACAGACACGCACACGCTCAAACACAAACACAAACACATTCATTTTAGGATTACCACTACTTTTTTTATCGCCTCTTCTTCCTAGCTCTCCTGTCTGACCAATTCTGTCCGCCATTCGCCATGATTGATCGCTAGCCACTAAACCTTTTTTTATATATTTTCTCTCTGTGCTTATTTCTGTGTTCCTCTCTGTTAAAGTGAGCAGGCTCGAAACGTATAAGACTTCCTCACTTCCCGAGCGTTAAACTAATATATCTGTTTGCTGTTTACACACCCGTCTTTGTCTTTGTTTTTTCTTTTTTGTAAATTCCAACTATATATGTATATACATTCACACACACATAAAATAATAAATGATGTTAGACACAATGTAAAACCAAATTCGATGAATTCAATTGTCAGTAATAGTGGCTGAGGGTGCATTGTAGCACCTATATTGCTAGCAATAAGAATGGAAGACACTAAAGGATTTTACCATTTATTTCTAGCAAAATGTAGGTGCTACAATGGAACATTTGTAACTATTAGGGATAAAGGAAACATTGTTAAGATATTAAGACACTTTCCGATTTTTTTAAACATTAAAACGATGATTGCCTTCATTCACAAATGAAGGAAATCTGTTCATCGCTATTGGTTCGACATTTACGTATATATATATATATATATATAT
>NC_068989.1:61822997-61823702 GCF_001194135.2 Octopus bimaculoides
TATATACACATACATATATGCACATATATATGTGTGTTTGTGTGCGTGCGTATGTGTGTCTGCATTAATAATATTGATATATCTAAGCTGACACTTTTTTTCCTTTCCATTATTACTGAGAAACAGGCAAAATATCAGTTCTCCGTTGAATTCTATCGGCGCTCTTTTATGTCGAGTTACATGGTCCTTTTAAAAGTAGGAAAGTACTAGATGGTACAGTTGATTGATAAATAATTTACATGATATTTAGTCTCGGTCTGTGTGTATGGAAATGAAACTTCACGTTTAAGGTTGTGTACTATTAAATGAAAAATTATGACCATCCTATTATCAGCCCCGCTAGACGATCAAGTAAATCGCAAATAGAAATCAAAGTGAAAGTGTAACATTAAAAAAAACTATGTAATTCAACGGAAGACGAGGCAGTATAATCTGTTGTATTTTAGATTTTCAATATTTGGAGAATATTTATGTTCGTGTGTCTGTTTAGTTATGTAACAGTAATCGATTATAACTTCACTTAACGTTGAGCAGATGTGAAAAATGTATGGAAAATGTAATATATATGCATTAATGCATGGCGAATTTGGTTTTTTCTTCCGTCTCTTATGTACATGTGCGTGTGTGAGTGTTATTTTGTGTGTGTCTGTATATATATATACATATATATATATATATATATATATATATATATATATATATATA
>NC_068989.1:61824375-61825789 GCF_001194135.2 Octopus bimaculoides
TATATATATATATATATATATATATATATATATGTATGTATGCATGTGTGTATATATGTATGTATGTATGTATTTTCTCAATATATACATATAACGCGGAAAAATATATAAATAGTTAGCAGGGTAGCAAAATTTCACCTAAGTGCCAAGGATGTTACCGCCTACTTATAAACGTAGGAATTCCAGGGTTTAGTGAAATGATTTTAGATTACATAAATGAATTTAAAAATGGAGTTCTTCCGACATATGTTTTGAAGAAAGCATTGGTATTATTCCTGAGGGAATAAAATAATGTAAAACAATGTAATTGTCTCGTCAGGGAAAACAGAGAAACAAAACACATCAATAAGCCTTTTTAACGGAATGTGATTATCCGGTATATGATGAAGGGAACGCTGGCAAGTTTTCTTTTTTTTAATCCGTTAATCGACTTAACGACAAAGGCAATTTAGAGAGTGGGAAGTAGGAGAAAAAAAGAAATGAACAGAAAATTAATAGTGAAGAAATATAGTGCAATAGGTTTGCGGAAATAAACTTAAAGGCGTGTAAATAGATATGTGTAGTGGAAATGAAACGTAAGAAGACAGTTAAAAGTCGAATTTTATGGATTGGTAAGTAAGTCGTAAGGTTGGGTTATTAAAAACATTTGGCTTGTGATCGTTTAAGATAAAGCAAGGCTGTTTGGGATCAAGAGGTTCAGTCCTTATCTGTGAGTCATATTTCTCCATAATTTTCTTAGCCTCCATATAATTCTTCTGTATTTCTTTTCTAAGCAATTCTAGGTAGTAATCCTCGGTAAGTCTGTATAAGTTCTTTGAATTATCAGATTAAGCCCGTATCTCATCGATATTATGAATTTCTTTGGTGATATTGTGAAAATACCCCAGATGCTTATTCGTTAAGGGTGAACGATGGAATTTCACATTCCTCACGATAGTCCAGAGATAATCTTTAAACTATTTCAATCTTGGTTCAGGTGGATGATGGTTTTTAGATTTAAACCATTCCTTGAATTCAGAAGCTTAGAGTGTTAGAAGGTTGTTTCATGTCTTTATTATCAAAGAAGTAAGCAAGCCATCTAATACGGTTAATAAAGGTGTTTGTCTTACTAATGTGTTGGCTAAGGAAAACCTTCCTTGGGGGAATGGGTATAACCTTAAGAGATGCGTTTATATCAAATAACTCCATATGTAGTAAGTAGTTTATTTGCAGGTTGTATAGAAACCTGGTTGAGGTGTATATAAATGTATGCGTATTTTTTGATGTGTATAAATAACACGGAAACATATATAAATAGTTACAAGGGTAGCAACATTTCACGTAAATCCATTTCTTAATTTCTCTCTCTCACCTTCTCTCTCTATACACACACACACACACACACACACACACACACACACTCATATATATATAT
>NC_068989.1:61825879-61828622 GCF_001194135.2 Octopus bimaculoides
AATATAACAAAAAAAACTGTTACTCTGAGTTTCACGTTCCCGTTCATCGGACAGTTCTAACAAAACTGTCCGATGAACGGGAACGTGAAACTCAGAGTAACGGTTTTTTTGTTATATTTCTGCTGCTTTTAAATAAAGCATATTACTCTACCTCTGGTATTTGAGTACTCTTTTTTCCACCTTGTTGCACATTTCATGTGCTTACTCCGGTATATATATATATATATATATATATATATAAAATCTATATTTATCCCGTCACCAACTTTGTTTATAGTCTATGACTATGCACTGATGTTTGTTAATCGGAGGCAATCTTCGAGGTCTTTCTAATCTATTGTATATTAGAGATGAATTCGATATACTCAATTCATTTTATATATGCCAAAGAGAATAGATAAATTTATAAATATCTCACCTATTTCATCGATAAAAGATGTAACTGTCATGACTGTAACAGTTAATGAATAAAGTCATGATTTTGTTGAGTCACCTTTGCATGTTGCATAACTGTACTTTCTCATGAATACAAGGGCAAAACAACCCCTTTTAGAAATATCACTATAGAACATTCGACAAAGTTGAAGCACGATAAAACATTGGAGAGGGATAGAAAGAAAAAAGTAAAACAAGAACGCAGTGATTTAATGTTGCTTTTTTGTTATTAAATATTATTTAAATCTCCCATAGACTTGTATTGCAGAAACCATTCTACTTTAAATATTTTCGGTTTTAAACTGCATTTTGCGTTTCGTTTTTCTTCTTCTCATCTTCATTTGCCTACATTTGTTTGTTCTATACAAAAGTCGAGTTGTTTAGATTGAAATTCTGATGCCGTCATTACTTTATTTTGACCTATCAAATAAAATTCAATAACTCATCGGCAATTTTCAGGCTATTTCAGTATGGTAATTTGCGTGTAGAAATTCAAATAATATCACAATAATGATTCAGCGTTGTTTAGACAATCGGATTATTTTGTAGTGATATTTTCTTCTGATTGATTGCTCCCAACAGAATTTAGGCATAGCACTCCTTATTCTAGAAAATGCAATGTTTTAGCTAGTTTGAAAATATATTGATGTGATGAATATCCACTTCCTCCATCTGTACAGGGAGTCGACAATGTGTGCTTTCGAAAATGTAATAGACAGACCAGAATTAGCAAGTGGTAAATGCATATTTGTGTGCATATATGTATATCTGTATGTGCATATATAAAATTGTATATATATATTTGTTTGTGTGTGTATATGAATGTATGTAATAATATATATGTGCATGTGTAGGGAGAGAGAGATGGGGAGATAAAGGATATAGAGATGATAGACAGAGAATAAAAAAGTGAAAAAGAGATGATATGCAGAGACAGAGCGAATTAAAAAGGGGATAACATTCTGAGAAATATATTTAATCGAACGAGGCATTAGTGCAACAATTTCAACCTCTGCTACGGAGAACATTTCAGAATGTTGCTAATATAAGTTTATCTGTATATGGAACTGAAACCCTTGTAGATCTTATTCGTATAAAACATCACTTCGGTCTTACAAACTCATACCTTACTCAAACAGCTTTCCCTGAAATAAAGTAGGAACTTTTCCATAACCTTTTACATCAAGCTTATGACAGAAAGAAATCTATAAGAATTGTAATTTTGAAGGAGAGTGAAAGAGAGAGGGAGAGAGAGAAAGGGAGTTTGTGAGAGAAAGAAAGAAAGGCAGTGTTTGTGTGTGTGACAGAGAGAGAGAAGGGGGATGTTTATGTGTGTGAATGAGAAAGAAGGAGAGTGATTGTGTTTGTGTGTGAGAGAGGGGAGAGGGAGAGAGAGAGGGCATAGGAAGTTATCGTCTCCTCTAGTTCCTGTATCGCTAACTTACATTTTTGTATATAAGACAATGACAGTGTGTATCGGCTCATATCACTTATGGAAAAATGTACAGCCTAGCCAATTGATCTATTGGAAATATGGTCCAAATGCACCTCAAATTACATTTAGCTTTTTCAGCTATTATTTTCGGTAATTACGTTTATGATATGCAAATATTATACCCTTAAGGAAAAATTTTTAAAAAGAGAGAACAAAACAATAAATAAACATCATTACCTTACAGCTGTTTCTGTATAAGATGCAACGGCCCCATACATGAGTACCTGAATAACACGCTCTAGCTCCATGGGAGGCCCCGAGTATGAAGTGCAATTTATCTCAATTTCTTATTACCACGCTATACTCCTCTAACCTTTCGTTCTGAAGCTTACGCATATTGAGTTATTCACCAAGTTGTTTGTCTCACAATAAGTTAGCGAAATATTAGAGCACACACCCAAACAAACGCACACATATATACACACATATATGTATGTCGTTATATATATATGTGTGTGTGTGTGTGTGTGTATTTATAACAATCATTCTATCTATCTATCTATCTTATTAAAAAAAATTTTTTTATTGTCATAAGGGGCTAAACATAGAGGTAACAAGCACGGACAGACAAACGTATTCAGTCGATTACATCGACACCAGTGCGTAACTGGTACTTTACTCATCGACCCAGAAAGGATGAAAAGCAACGTCGACCTCGGCGGAATTTTAATTTAGAACGTAACGGCAGACGAAATACCGCTATGCATTTCACCCGCCGTGTTATCTATCTATCCATCAGTCTCTCTCTCTCTCTCTCTCTCTCTCTCTCTCTCTCTCTCTCTCTCTTTATATATATATATATATATATATATA
>NC_068989.1:61828662-61832665 GCF_001194135.2 Octopus bimaculoides
TGTGTGTGTGTGTGTGTGTGTGTGTGTGTGTGTGTGTGTGTGTACACGATTCTAAACGAAGAGAAAACCCCAAGGCAGTAGTGTTTACTTTATTGTTTTCAGTTTTTCTTAATCTTCTGCTACATCAAACTTCATTTGCTGAGTATTTTTCTATTTTCATTTACCGACAAAAAATGTTTAAGACATGTTTTGTAGATGGAGAAATCATTTTTTTGTAGTTATAACTATATCTAATTCCCTTCTTGGAAAATTGAAACGATAACATAATGTTCTGCATTTCCTTGTTTCTCAGCTCCCTACCGCCGTGATTTCACGACTCCCTTTAGGAATTCGTGAATAAATATATCGACTTTAAGTTACTACAAATATGGAAACTATTGATTCTGCTCAACAATATTAACTATGTTGAAAATGATTGCATAGTAACTTTCCAGCATGCCATTCAAAATTCAATAAAATCTTTTTTTATTTGTATTTGATATCCGTAAATAAACAATAATTGCGTTTTACTTTTAATTCATACTCTATCCAAAATATCTGAAGGTTTTTTTTTTAAGATACTGAAAGTTTTATACCAATTGGATAAGAAATATGTTTCTAAAAAAGTTTTGTCACAGAACCTGTTTAATATGCGTAAATCATGAGGCAGGAAAGAAGCTAAAAATAAAACAGATGCAAAAAAATTATGTTAACCACAGCAAAATATGTTTTTTTCTCTGGGAAACGAGCAACCAGTATTCCATGATGTAAATAAAGTTCCCCTTTCAGCAGATAAAAATGATGCTACGGGTATAACGATTGCATGTATGCGCAAGTTCGAATTTTGATAATTACGCATATGCAACGTTCTACGTCTGTATATTACTTAGCCTGAATACTTATTTTAAGACCCTAATGGCATAAACACAACAACTCGGGTATCGAATGCAAACCTTTGTATTTACTGTTCTTTTTATTGATGTTCAGAAATCACGATATCACGTCCCACAAAGTTAAGCTGCGCTGATATGAAGTAAATAAGGAAAAGGAAAAAAAATGAGGTAGAACCAATCAGTTAAAGGACTTTATGACATAGCAAGCAATACCCCTGAGCAAAATACGTAAGTTTTTCTTAGTTTCAGAAAATTCCAAATAGATTTTTTTTTGTTACCTTAAAATGAGGAATTTTTTGAAGAAAAAATGCAGATAAAATTAATGCATTATATCAGAATAAAATACGTATTCATCCAAAATGCATGAAACAAACAATACTGTGATGGATAATGTTAATATTAGAGAATATTCATCATAAGTATTGGTATAAATACAAAATATTTTTTTGTAGTTAATGTTTGATGACGCTGTTAGGAATACAATATTCTAAAATCCCATTTTTCACCAATGTTAAGTGTAAGTGTTGTCGGCGTAAGTATTAAAGTAGTATCGAATGAGTTCAAAAATGAAAAATTGGAAGGCTACAGATTTGTTTTTTTTTATTTTCTCCACACGAATAAAGGATGGCGTTCTATTCGTTTACGTTGTCATCCTTCTGAAGAATATGACACTGATAATAATAATAATAATAATAATAATAATAATAATAATAATAATATTAATAATAATAAAGCGCAATAAATTGGTTTCCCTATCACAACAGATTTGTGCCTAAATAATAACATTAGGCAATAAGCTCCATTACAAGCGTAACGTATTGGTACGATAAAGGTCTATTTGAACTTCTCATACGGTCGAACAACTGATGTTGAAATACTGCCAATCATTCCTATTATACTGTTGATGCAAGTTGCCTACACTAACCCATCAGAAGCAATAACATCGCTTTTTGTTATAATTGATTGTTCGGCATCCTTTTGTGTAAATATTCTATGACTTCTCTATTCGTACGTATTTCTTCACTGTGAGTGCTTGTTTAAACTATAAAAAAAAATTCAGCCTATTAAAGCTGTTTAATTCTTTACTCATATTGTTAAAAGAACAATCGATCAAAGTTAAGTTTCTCTCACTTGTCATGGTTTCAACTGTCAATTGTTAGACATACCAGATTGAAAATCGAATAAACCAACTGACATATCTCTATAAAACTACTAGTGTTCAGTCTCAATTGATGTATTTCATCCGTTCTTGTAAGGCGGACAAACTTTAAGTAATAGTGAAAGCTATTATGAGATACTTTTACGGATACAAGAGTTAAGTTATCTGATAATTATGTTTAGAAAAAAGTATTTTGTTTGATATCTGTTTTAAGATAAGTTTACATAAGCGGCATGGTATTCTTCATAATAACATGAATCTTACAGAACCTCATTTCCTACTTCTAAAAATATATTTGTTATCGAAGTAATACAAAAGAATATGCGCGAGTTCAAATTTACAAACGTAATTCAGTAACTCAGCACTAAGGAGTATTGTATAAATTCTTTATTTATGTACGTAAGATATGTTAGAAAACGTATGGATGCACAGGAGTACGAGTTACCACGGAAAAAAATTGCATGATAGGAGAACTATAAATTTTGTAAAAGACGGGAGAACAGCCAAATAATTTTACTGCACAAAAATGCCCAGCCGAAATACATGTGTCCAATTATCTTGGTATTAAAGGCGATAATGTTTTTAAACATCGTTCTGCTATAACAACGTGAGCAACTCCAGTTTTTTTTATGTTTATAACAGAAAAACAAATCACAAGTTTGTTTATATTAACGGAGCTCTCATGTACACACACGGCATAACATTTATTCACATACATCTACACACACACACAAACTTACATGCACTATTACCCCATACATCTTTTTAGGGACTCTAACTCCAGCGGGAGAAGTGTGATATTTTTTAAATCAGAGTTAAATGTGAAATACACCGACAGGGATGTAAAAACACTACATAACGCCGATGACATCAAAGAAATATTAAAAAAATTTCACTGTCCTGTCACTGTCCTGCCACTTCACAATAGGCACTTTCAGATTTCCTTCGATTGCAAAGTAAATACAATTTACTACTAGTTAAAATAGTGAGCAGGTATTATGATTATATTCATATAGCTTGATGCACTCAGCAATTCTCCTGTTTTTTTTGTTTTGTTTTACTAATAGTGCTATTCGTTTTTGCCCAGTTGACCACTAACCAAGTAATCTTATAATTATTTTGTTTACTGAATTATATCTTCCAGCTTGTCATTTTGTTGTAGTATAAATCGATTCTTATTTCTAGCATGCCAAGCAAAAGCAGCTTTTTCTCTAGTGTCTCTTTTTGTGGCGGTAGATATTTGTATAGTTAAGCAATAAAAATGAACAATATGATTCAAATAGTGGTGAGAGGGAGAGATAAATATTTATTTCTAAATAAGAAAAATAAATCGGCGATATATGAGGAGATATATATTACAATAAATTTATATTTAATATAAAAGCTATAAGAAATCGGATATTGAGACGAAAAGATCGCTCAGATAATGTTAGACATTAAACTGAATCTTCGATCCTAAACTCTTTCGTGGATCAACTATTTTGTTCCGTATCTTCATATTTTTAATGCAACCGGAAACCGGAGTGAGGTTTTACTTTCGATTTAATTGCTTTTCTCGTTTGAACGAAGTCTTTCAACTCACTATATTATATATTGTATTTGGTTTTAATACGATGAACGACTGCCTGATGAATTTTCAATCGTCTTTACTGTTGATAATAATAATCAGGGTCGTTGCCTTCTCTCTAATTCCATATATAAATCGATTGATCTAGTAGTTATCAGCAGATGAATTTACTTCGTTGAGGAGGATTCATAATGAAACATGTTCTTTGCTTTAAAAATTCCGTTTTAAAGGTACGATCCACTTTTATCTTCATTGTCCAAAATTTTCCATCAGCCTATCTTATTAAAGTCAATTACCTGTTGAATATACTGAAGGTTATATATAAATGTGTGTGTGTGTGTGAGACTCTGTGTGTGTGTGTGTGTGTGTGTGTGTGTGTGTGTGTGTGTGTGTGTGTGTGTGTGT
>NC_068989.1:61832767-61837232 GCF_001194135.2 Octopus bimaculoides
ACACACACACACACACACACACACACACACACACACACACACACACACACACACACACACACACATACTCATATAGAAATATACATATGTATTTTATCCTGCATAGGTTCAAATGTAGTTTTTATTAACGCATATACATTTTCTCTCTCAGTATATGGTTTACCAAGTGTTTCAATCATAAAGCAATTTTCCACGGTGATATACTGTTCCGATATACATAAAAGGGAATAAAGATAAAGCACCAGTTATGAATATAATGATTATTACATGCGATACTATTCATGCCAACCAACATAAAGTATACTTGTTAAATACGTACTTGTACAAATCTTAGCTTATAGCCGAATCGCTTCATTTCTATCATTATTTGCAGTCAAAACGCTAAAACCTGAATTCATATAGATTCACATTTTAACTCTTCATGTGTATAATTTCTCTGTTACTATATATTTACGAACTAGAAATTTCTCTTATTATCGCTTCATTTACCTCCAGGCTACCATTATCTATCCATACTTTTACAGCTTTTATACTTGAGTAATCTCCAGAGAAGGATCTAAAGTAAAATGCAAGCTTCTAGCTAAACAATTCCTTGTTAAAGGAAATTTCCCATACCAGTTCTCCAGATATCTTCACGGGATGATGAATACCATACCCTAATAAATATATGTATATTGGCAGGAATTAATATTTCAATATCGCATTATATAAATAACAACTTAGTTGGTTGTAAGTTACAACGGGTCAGTGACATTATATTTACGAAGGTGAGTGTAGCATGTAAGTTTCAGTTTAACTCAGGCAAATCAACTACCAACAGATATTTTTGCGTACAGGCAAACATATCTGTTCATTGCTTCTCACACTAGCCTAAACATTATTTGCTGACCCTAAACCGACAAAATATGAACACAGATGGACATACATACCTATAGATACATTTGTGTATACAAACGTATGCATGGTTGAGTGCGTTTAAGATTAAAATATCTGAAGTTACACATATATAAGTGACGAATTGGCAGGGTATGTAGAGTGCGAAATGCGGGAGTTACTAGTGCATCGAACGAATGACTTTTAGGGTTAGTATTTTTTTCTGAGATTGAAAACCTCCAATCTCAAATTTGTCTTTCTATTTTATGGTGACTATACATGATTTGCTACTATAGGAAGGAGCATTGGCCGAAACGTTATGATATCACAAGGGAAGCCTTGTGATGTTCGTTGTGGCTGTTTGTGCTGTGAGTTTAACAGTACGCAGCAGAATGTGTGTGTAGTAAGATTTATCCATCTTTCAATTCAACGTTCCTAAAAAGTGCCTGGGGTGTTTTAGCACATATAACTCTGTTGCAAGTATTTGGACCAATCCTACCGTTTGATCGTCCTCTCTCTCTCTCTTCCTTCCAGCAGACTGAGAGACATTTATTCTCTAATCAATAGAAAAATGAATTTAGAAATAAAGTTACGGCCATAGGTTAAGTAAAGTTTTTTTATTTCAGTTAATGGATTTCAGTTAATTTAAAGTCAGTTCATTTGAGAGTTACGTTTCTCTCTAAATTCCGCGAGGGCTCTGAAGCAGAGGAACTGCTTTTATTGCAAGTCTGAAAGAAAATTTATTCGCGTAATATTTTGTATGAAGAAGCGATCTGAATTGTACCACAGTCACTAAGAATATTTGACGACTATCGACAAAAATGGAGTAGCCCAACTGTTTCGCTGGTTGCTGAGAAAGTTCCGAGGTGAGTGATTTTAAGAAGTTAAGGACGTATAATTTCATTGCATAGCTATAAGCTCATTAACGGCATAAACATAACACTTTACAATTTCAATAATATATTCTTTGTGCCGATGTACGATACATGATATATCTGAGATTGCTAATGCACACTCACTCTACCACATACTACAAACACGGCCAGATCAACCCTTGGTTTTGCAAGATGATACTTATGGAAGCTGTCGCACGATGCAATCGAAAAAGGAAATAAGTGGTTACAAACGCAATTTTCCGAAACACGTAATTATACATCATTCCATCAATGTAAAGTTTTTTTTATTGTAATTTTTTTATTGTAATTTTTTTATTTACTCTAAGATAACTTTCATTTTCATATGATAACATTTTTGGTCCTCACTTTTATACAAAAGAAAAGAGTGCAAGTTTACTGCAAGTATCCAAGTTAGATTGAATATATTTAATGTATTTCTCAAACCACCTCTAACTTGTACATTAGCTATCCACATTTCTCTGACATCTCTCGAGGGAGAATTTACGTGACCAGTATTTCAACAAGAAATAGCATTCAATTGCCGCATTATATTCGTCAAGAATCCACTTCAATATTGAGGTTTTGCACAACTCTTCTTAAAATACAATTGAAAAAATGTTATTTACATCGAGGTTGAACCTCGATAGTACGACAAGCACCGAATCATCTATTCTCCCTGCCGTTTTACGAAAATGTATTATCACTGTAAGTTTGACGAAGATTACGTCGGTTCAATTAACAATACCTATGGGAACTGTATCACCTATTTTACCTGTCGTTCTAAGAGAACGTATCATCATTGCAAGATTGACCACAGTTATATCAGTTTCTGCAGTTCTTGTTTTTCAGCTCCACAAAAAGTCTTCATAATTTGATTGCTTCAATAAGCATAGATTCTCCACGCAATGCTGCAATTCTTTAAATTTACGAACATTTCCTAATTAACACATTTTCTTACTTGGCGCAACTGTCAGCAAATGATGTCATAGAAATGAAATTAATTAGGCATAATTACAGCTGACTAGACAACTGATTATTATTAATTATATCCCAGTTGATAAATGATAATTTTCTAGACCACAAACGTGGGGAATTTCAATAGTCAACATAATAATGTTGAGTATTTCACTTATACTTTACTTTATTAACCTACAACGCATTTCGACATACTTGACATTGGCAGGATATGAAGAATGATGCACCGAAATATAGTTAGACGTACCTATTATAGCTGTCTTCTTTTCTAATCAAGAAAAGAATGACTGTATATTCACGTACACCATGATTTTGAAGTGAATATCTTGAAGTTAAATAGCCAAAGTACGGTGTTATCCATTATAAGTATTAGCTAACATGTTTCATTTTACTTTCAATCGAATGATAAGAAAGCAAATGGGGGTGAAGGAAGATATATGTTAGATATTTCATCTACTTTCTGTAAATTGTAAATTATCGCTCGATGTATATTTACCTAAATGGATATTAAAATTCAGAGGAAGACCAATTTGCTCATGAATATTCATGTGCTCTGCAGCAATAGTTCGGCCAATTGCTCCAAACCAATATTCAAGTAAGAACATACCAGTCATTGGTTTCAGTATTCTACTTGGCCACGTTTCCGTTTGGATGACTATAATTTGAATTCAGTTACTATTGCTAACGTAGAATTTATTTTAGTAATGAATTTAATTGATGATTTAGTAAGATTGCTTTAAAAGAATCTTACAATGTTTTGCATATGTATGAGTATGTTTCGGAAGAGAAAGTAATGCAAATGCCCTTATGACCTGCTTTATACATATAACTGAAAACGAATATCAAAGCTAAGTTGAACAGTAATAAGCAGTAGCATGCGCGTTGAAAACTATTTCTTGTACACTCTTGTGGTGATAAAAAAACCCACCTTAAGTATAAACTGGATTTAATTAAATTAACTATGCTTATTATGTCCTAATTTAGAAAATTGTACCAATATTAGAAAATATTTTATTGCCATTAAAAATTACTAAAATTGCAGAAATGAACTCCATTGATACAAAATTTAGATAAATATAGATGCAAAATGGTATTGATTTTTCGGAAAATCACATCTATATAAATGGTAAACATTAAGGATAATTACTCGTGTATTTAGATTTTTTCTTTTTTATTGTTGTTGTTGTGTAAGCTGCGACGATATATTGCGTTCCTAATAATGGAAATGGGTAATTTACAATTACGGAAGCAGAAATCATAACTAATTGAGAAAGTAAGTGTAATAAATAATTTTCATTAAAATGTCAATATTTTAACTTCGATGGTTAATTTTGACAAACAGGCGACATTTTGTTCTTTAAAATATTCACTTTTCCCTATCTCTCTCACTCTCCACTGACTGTCTCTCTATGCTTCTCTCTGTCTCTGTCTGTCTGCCCCTCTCTCTCTCTCTCTCTCTCTCTCTCTCTCTCTCTGGTTATGTTGAGGCCCAAATATTCTCCAGTTTCACTGGTCCCACTCCCGAACTATACGGTCGGTATATCGACGACTGTATCGGTGCCACCTCTCTCTCCCGCGAACATCTTGACTCGTTCCTCTCTTTCGTTCAATCTTTCCATCCTGCCCTCCACTTCTCCTGTACTGTCTCTGACACCTCTGTCCCCTTTCTCGACATTTCGGTCAGCATCCTCCACTCCGCCCTTAGCACCTCCATCCACTAC
>NC_068989.1:61839182-61847883 GCF_001194135.2 Octopus bimaculoides
CTGAAATAAGAATTTCTCACTTCCGGTCAGTCATTGTTATGATCGGCCATTATTATGATTGACCGTTGACTGAACACTATTCAATTTTTTTTCTCCGTGTTTTTCTCCTTGTCTCCGTATTCTTTCTGTTGAAGAGCGTAGCTCGAAACGTCAAAGACTTTCCGTATTCCCGAGCGTCATACTAATATATACTTTTGTTATTTACACCACCTGTCCTCGTCTGTTGTTATTTTTT
The DNA here is from genome assembly GCF_001194135.2 of Octopus bimaculoides. NCBI lineage: Eukaryota > Metazoa > Mollusca > Cephalopoda > Octopoda > Octopodidae > Octopus > Octopus bimaculoides. The sequence goes on from NC_068989.1 coordinate 61,839,418, forward strand.
GTATATTCTCCCATATATATATATATATATATATATATATATATATAAATGTATATCAGGTGTACTCTTTAACAAAATATATTCAGGTACAATGTGTAACTACAAATAGCGATGTTGCAAAATCACTAGAGTGTATGACTGCTTGACTTGCACCATTTCTGTCGAGTTCAACATTATCTTTTTTGTTTTCAATGTTATTAAAACTACTTGGCATTCAAGAACAGATAATAAGCAACGTTATAAGAGCTTTTGATAAAACAATTCCGGTAATGTGTACCGACGCTTTATGTTTAAACACGGACGGAAGAGGCATCAAAACTTGTCTGTCTGTAATTGAGGAGATGGTTGGTTGTAAAACATATCAAATGAAGTTACAAACAAACACTTTTGTACAGTCGCGAAAAACCTTCTTTGACATTTCCATAGCTTTCTTGAAGTCTAAGTAGGTCATTGGAAGACCTAAAGTTCGTAGGAGCGGTGAGCCTGCAGTACATTTTCAAGAGAATCGAAATGAGAATATTTAACAATGAAACAATTGATTATACTCATTAAGGGAAATCTTTGATTCATCAAATGCATACGTACGCACACACCTACACATATTTACACGCATACACACACAAAGACCCCCCATATATATATTTATATGAGTGAGTATGCGTAATATCTAAATATATGTACAAATATAATATTCAATATGAATATATATTATAAATATATAAAATTCACGCAAAACACGCACGCACACACGCGCACTCACATATACACAAGCACACAAATAATAAGTTTGCATTCCGATATACACCTTGTAGTGTGCTGTTTAAAGCATGTTCACAGCATTCGGTTAACTTATGTCGTAAAAAGGCTGGGTTATTTCAGGAATTCCTTTGTGCACCGGTACCTCGCAGGTAAGATAGAGTACAAACAATTGTGGTGCACCATAGGCGCACATGTATCTCCTCAGGAGACTATACAAGGAAACGGGTAACCTTTTGATAAGTCACCTGAGCAGACACATCCGTACACAAGATGCACCACAAGTGTTTGTACAGATCTCACCTGCGAGGTACCGGTGCACGATGGGTCGAAAATGGTGAATACAAATTTTCGTGAGTTTAGTTTTCTTTCTTTCACATACATATATACATACACACATACATACATACATACATACATACATACATACATACGGAAATACATGCATACGTACATACATATTTATGTATGTGTGTAAGTATGTATGCATGTATGTATGTATGTATGTATGTATGTATGTGTGCAATCTGTGAGTGGAACAGTACAATTATGCAAACTTCTCTCAAGTTTCAAATGTGAATGTGTCTGTGTGAACTACATCCCAAAGTTGGAACCTTGTATCTTTGTTTGAAACCGGCGCCCTCCTCAGTGGAAAATTTACAATAATTAAGAAATAGAAGAGACACACATACGTGTATTTAATCCACAGGCATATGTTCGTCGAGAAGACAGTAATCCTTAGATTGTTTAACGAAATACATGTCTGAAAATCCGACTTTTTATAATTACACAAATATGTGGAGAGAGCAACTCACTATTATATCAACTTATACTTGTTTCATCTGAAATCAAAGCTGTCAATTTTATCATATCATGCAATAATATATACAATTCCTGAGATGATAGTAAGATAACTAACTCATGCGAGTATGCTATGGTGCTTTTTCAATGGTTATATATATTATTGCATACATACATGTATACATACATATGTATCTATATAAATGGTTATCTTAAGAATACATTCTCCCTTTGTGTGTGTGTCCGCGTGTGTGTGCGTGCGCACGTATATATATATATATATATATATATATACATACGTGTGCACACACACACACACATACAAGCACAAAAAGAGAATATATAAAAAAGATATATATGTATATATATATATATATATATATATATAGGTCAACACATACATTCAAATCAGGATGGAATAAATAGAACTCGAATAGCAAAAGTACTGTGCTTTTATTAAAGCAGCAAATGTATCATAAAACTCAGTTTCACGTTTCCTTTCGTTGCACAGTTGTGTTAGCGTGGGGGTGTGGTGTGGTGGGGTGTTATCTGTGTGTGTTTTATGTGTGTGTTGTGTGCGTTTTGTGTGTGTTGTGTGCGCTGTGTGTATGTTGTGTGATGTGTGTGTGACGTGTGTGTCTGACTGTTTGTATTTATATATATACTGATCACCGGTGTGAATATTGATTTCTTTGATTCACTTGTTGATGAGATGAGTGAATGTTAATATGCTTTCAAAACGTCTGAGGTTTCATTCATTCTAGGTTATTATATTTCATCTCTCAGAAGAAAAGCTTTACGAACTTTTGCTGCACACTTATAACACAGACCAACAAAAACAAAGAATATTTTACACTATATACCATTTGTGGTGAACTGGTGTGAACGTGTAGAAATACAATGATAATAAGAACTCTAAACAGAGAAATCATCAATTAGAGTTCGAGTTTAAGCAGAAACATTATGTTTTCTATGAACAAACAATACAGTGAAATATATGGAATTTAAATTATTTGTAAAAATGCAAATACGAAACAATAATTTTACCTTGGTTTTTATAAAGTGTATGATTTCCGACTTTTAATCCTCTCATTTCAAACTGAGTCATCGTGACATCGGTAACTTCCACAGAATTTGAACCGTGGGCCCATATATAGATTATATCATCAGTACTGTATCCAACTGAAAAAAAAAATGAAATGTAAGTAGGTATTGTAGAATATATATAAATGGAACAGGTATCAGTTTTTAATATTGGGACAAGAACAGCAAAGTAGGGGGGGGAGATGGCAAGTCGATTACATCACCCCCAGTACTCGACTGGTACTTATTTTATCAAGACCAAAGTTATGAAAGATAAAGTCGACATTGGCGTAATTCGAAATCTGAATGGAAGGACGGACTGAATACCACTAAGCACTTTACCCGGCATGTTAACGTCTCTGCTAGCTCTCTGCCTTTTAAATGGGACAGATATGAAATAGAGATCTATTTCAAGAGAAATAAGAAGGTTGACTACTTGGAAAATTATAATGTCGATAGATTCACTTGTTAATTATCTGCTAAAACTGGAGAAGACGTTATAAATTTATGTTTTTGGTAATCAAATTCCAGAAGATGACAGAATAACTATGCTAATTAGTTTACTGTGATGTCAAGAAATAAGACGTAACCGTTTGAGAACAGATGTCAGTCTGAAGATATTTCCTCTCAATGATTTTTTTTAGTGATCGTGTTTGAATTATATGTAACCTTAAGTGTAGATGCTGTGATTCAGGTTCGCTATTTTGTAGCATCTTAATTCAACATTATGCACATATACTTACATGCATATATGTATGTGTACATACACACAAATGTATACACTTATGTATAGATATAAAATACATCCTCATTCATACTCCTGATTCATATGATACTCTCCTTCACTGTAATTTTCTTTTCAACCTCTATTTATTTACCCCTTAGTACACCATTTATATTTACATTTTATCCGTTACCCAATAAAACAACTTATAACCCCCTAATCAGAGTATATGCCAATTTCAGCCATAAATTAATAGTCATTCTGCTGTGATGATTCTAAAATGTAACACATAAAAACCTAACAGTATATCTTTTTTCTTCCCCTCTGAAGAGATTTTGCCGAATATAATAATTTTAATAATTGCTGTTTAATCCTTGAGGTTTAATTGAAACAGCTGTAATGGTCAATGTTTAATTTTTGCAGATAACACATTTTTAAATGATATATCTCCATTTTCTTACTTTGCTTTTGATGATAACACACACACACACACGCACACACACACACACACACACACATACACACACACAGACACACACATATACATACAAAATGGGTCTCTTATAAAACTATTCCCAACGTAGAGTAACAGCCATACCAAGAATCCAACATACCTCCATCATCAGCTGCCATACATATATCACCATGGTTTCGACACCTGGTGGTGTCAACTGCACTAAAGTAAGTGTTGTTTGGGAACAAATATAACTTAGTTATCGCCATAGTTATCTGCATACCTTAGTTACCTCCATATTTATTCAATCTTAATTTTAGAGAGGCTTGAACACAGATATTATTAAATAAACTACAAGAAATAATCATATTAACACCATGTACAAAAAACAGTATCGGTAAATATATTCAATAAGTAAACCTATAACTAACTCCTAAATTACCAAACTACATAACAACCTAGCCCTTGAAGTCCATGCAGATAATATTCCCACCAGTCTTCCATAGTTATTGATATAGAAATGAAAGATTTTATATTCTATTCTTTCCGAAACAAAAACGATTGAACTTTAATAATATAACTAATTTTCAGTGAGATACACTATTTCATAACCCAAAAGTTAATAATTAAAACACTCCATACGTATTAAATATCTGCTATCCTTACATGGTTTCATCTTAAACTAATACCAGTAATTTAATAGATAATACTAAAATATAAATATAGAATATAGATATACAGATATATTGATATATATATATATATATATATATATACACGTGTGTGAGTAAGTGAGTGTTTCTATATAGAATATATATATATATATATATATATATACGTGTGTGAATAAGTGAGTATTTGTGTGTCTGTGTGCGTGTATACGTGTATACGTGTGTTTGTATGTATGACTATGCGTTTGTTTATGTGTGTGTGTGTGTGTGTGTGTGTGTATAGATATATACACAACATTAATCTACGTACACAAACACACGCACTTACATATGCATAATATATTTGTATATATATGTGTGTGTATTTTGAAAAGGTAAAATAAAAACAAGAATTTATTTCATATTTATTTAGAATGGAATGATAAGATACCGTTCTTTGTGTAAATAGTTGTGAGAATGTATCGATCTTGGTGAAAATATCCATTGCATTGATGCATTTTAATGGTGTAGAACTGGGAATTTAAAAAGAAATCGATAGGAACCGCTCGTTAAAAATTAATGGTAAAACGATTCTTATTTGAAGTTTAAATGAAATAATGTTTTTACGGTAGAAACTACATATAGTGTAAATTGTCCTAGTTTTATGATGCAGAAATGGAAATGATTCTCTAATTACAGTTTTATCAGAAATGTTAGCAAGATTTAGAAATTAGAAGAATTACCCTATGTAAATTAGTATAAATTAGGTTTAGTCTTAAGTTACTAACAAATAATATTATGACAAATTCGCTTACACGGCTTTCTCGAAATTTACTAGTTCACACGAAATGGAGAACATTATGTATTTCATTGCTTGACGTTTTACTCTATTTGAGGCTCTATAGTGTTCTAGTCGAGTCACGTTTCTCCCACATATTATTATTAATGTTTCCGTGCCGGGTAAAATGCTTAGTGGCATTTAGTCCATTTTACACTCTAATTTTAAATTCCGCCGAGGTCGATTTTGCCTTCCTTCTTTTCGGGGTCGGTAAAGTTAGTGCCAGTTGAGTAATAGGGTCAATGCAATCGACTTACTTCCATCCCGAATCGTGGGTTTTCTTGGCTTGTGCCAAAGTCTGAAACTAATATAAGGTGGCATTTGAATCCTAGATAAAATGCTTAGCGACCTTTCGTCCGTCTTTACCTTCTGTGTTCAAATGCCGTCAGGATCGATTTCAAATTTTATCATTTGGGGTCGATTAAGTAAGTACCAGCCCTTTCCTGAGATACTGACGAACGAATGTCAATGAATGAAATGTTGAGAACAATATATATATATGTATCTTCCCTCTTTGTAAATTATAAACCAACTGTTATACTCTTTCATTACTAAGGCTAATACAGTACTAATGTGTATTAAAATAAAGCGGAGAGATGGCAGAATCGTTAGTACTCCGGACGAACTGCTTAGTGGTAATTCGTCCGTCTTCACGTTCTCAGTTCAAATTTCACCAAGGACGATTTTGCCTTTTATCTTATCGAGATCGATAAATTAATTTCCAGTTGAGTATGGGTCGATGTAATCGACTTATTTGCTCCACCGAAATTGCGGGCACTGTGCCAAAATTTGAAATCAATATTATGTTTTGATGTTTCGTTTTCTTTATTTTATAGCATAACATATTTTAATCTATAAAATCAATTGGATTACATTTGTAGTTTCCATCACAGTTAATATTTTTTTCCCAAAACTACTTACTGAGAGCCATTAAACTTATCTGAAGACATAATCATTGATATATTTATAAAATCTACAATAATTCCGTATTATAGAGCTTCAGGTATGAGCGTAGCTAGGCCGGTGTATATTAGGAGTTTTATGATCGAAAGTAAGAATAAAATACCTCTGAAGATTGTTTAGAACTTTAGATATTATGCTTTGCGGTACATCCTATGATGTACAGTTCTCGGAATTTTAAGTTCCATCAGGGTCACAATTTACTTTCATCATTCTTTTGTCGATAAGTAAAATACTGTCTGACACCTCCTCCTTCTTCAGCTTCTTCTCCTTCTCCCCCTGTATTAATGGGTTACTATGTACCATAACAACACACATTGTGTTTCGTCCCTCGCAAATTTAAAATGCTTGAAAGACGGTCTGGCAATCCACTGAACAAAATCTGATATAAAACAGTTAAATTATCCAATGTGCAATAAAAAAATAAATAAATGCTGCTGATACTACTACTACTACTACTACTACTACTACTACTACTACTACTACTACTACTACTACTACTACTACTACTACTACTACTACTTTTGGATCCTCCTACATCAGTGTAGTCATGATAGTACTACTAACCAACATAAAATATAAATTTAAATGCCTATTGCGGATCTGACACAAACAGCAGATTTTGTGAACCACACAGTAAACTGCAAAAGCAGTTGCATTGATTTATTTCTCATAATGTTATAATAACAATTTTTAGTCGCAGTTAAATCTAGCGCCTGATATCAAGTTAATAAATAGTGAAGAAAAATTAATTCACTGCCGAGAAAAATCCGTATGGAAATGAAAAATACCAAACCGAATTTAAATTAAACTCGATAGTATTCTTCTCTCGGTTGCAATTGCTGACATTTTAACGTGTCAATATTAACTATTGCATCCGCTGTAAATATTAATTTCACTGACTAATTTCAAAATAATATCAGGCGTAGCTGTGTGGTAAGAAGCTTGCTTTCGAGCTGAGTCACACTGCATGGCTCCTTGGACAAGCGTTTTCTAATTTAGCCTCTGGTCGTACAAAGCCTTGTGATTGGGTTTCGTGGATGGAAAGTGAAAGAAGCCCATCGCACATGTACATACATATATATGTATGTGTATATGTATGTGTGTTTGCGCGTGTGTACACACGTACAAATCAAATTGTTACACATTTGCAAACCTTCAAATGTTATTGCTTGAGACATAAGCTAACCGGGTGGATTACAATTCCACCCGGTTAGCATATAAGTATAATCAATCATTATACTTATTTAAAATAGCTATCTATTTATAATACGAATTGTAATTGCATGGGGTATGATACATAGATGATTATTTTGGTTTGATATTACTGCTATTGAGCGCATGTATATAATTAAGGACAGTTACTTTCATATCAAGAATTTCGTATCAGCGATATCGTTAGATAGATTTCTAGTTTCATTGACATTTCCGTACCGGATTAAGGAATTACATCATTCATTTGAAAGGAACTGTAGATTAACGGGCCGGTTCAATGCATAAATAACTCTACCCAATGATACTCCAGCGATAAAAATTTATTTTTTAGGCGTACAATTTCTTAATATACATTTAGCATTTCATGACTGTGAGTTTTGTTCCCGTTTTCGTTACATTGCTACGTCTAGAATGACAATTTATCATGTAGAAAGTTCTCAACATCAAGATATTTGATAGTTGTTTAATAAAGCATCGCGGCATCGTTGCCTATATTCAAGTAATACAATGAGTTCAATACCAAATTATTTTCCAGAAACAAAGACTGAACATAGTGACACGAATGAAATGCACATATGTCAGTTTTTGTATAATACAATTCAAAAAATCTATAGACTGACGTATATACACAATGTTAACATATCGCAGCTGTTCTAGTCGTGTAATCTTTATTAAAAACAGTTATATTGATATTTGTAACATTAAAGATGCGATGGTATAAAAACAGTTTCGGGTGACAAGGCGGTATACATTTTATAATTTTTGTTAAGATTATTCCTTTCATACACTTTAATCAAATGTACAGCAAAAATATCGAATTGACATTTGCTTTCGAGAGTTGATGCGAACATTCAGAATATTTAAATTGTGTTTCTCTTTGAAATACTGAAATTTGTATATTACATCATGTACTTTTTAAGGAATTTTAAATAATTTGGATTTAGTTTCAATGCTTTTTCTTTCTTTAAAAAAGAAAGCATTCAAT
>NC_068989.1:61848152-61849835 GCF_001194135.2 Octopus bimaculoides
TATATATATATATATATATATATATATATATATACACACATATAACATATACATACGTGTATTTATACATATACATACGTGTATTTATATGCATCTGCGTGAAGCTAACTTATTTATGTATAGACCATTCCCCCTATCTGCAGACTGGGTACCAGGTGGATGGAAGTTTTGCTCCACAAACTGTAGTAAAATGAGAACAAAATTATCCTCGTTTATGGTATACTCGAAGAGACAGTAGCAGCAATTATGATGTTCTAAGAAACCAAAACAATGTTAAAATCCCTGATGATGATAGAAGTTTTTTTTTAATATCAGAGCCAGAGTAATCTACCGGGGACACACTGACGCCTTTTCACTTTGTGATAACATTAGATCACACACATATATATATATATATATATATATATACACATATACACACATATAACATATACATACATACATATATATAAATATATGTGTGTGTGTGTGTGTGTGTGTGTGTGTGTGTGTGTGTGTATGTATTTATATGCATCTGCCTGAAGTTAACTTATTTATCTATAGACCATTCCTCCTATCTGCAGACTGGGTACCAGGTGGCTGGAAGTTTTGCTCCAGAAACTAGTAAAATTAGAATAAAATTATCCTAGCGTATGGTATCCTCGAGGAGACAGTAGCAGCAATTATGATGTTCTAAGACAACACCAAATCGATGTTAAAATCCTTGATGATGATAGAAGTATTTTTTTTTATATCAGAGCCAGAGCAATCTACCGGGGACACACTGACACCTTTTCACTTTGTGATCACATTAGATCACACTTGACAAGCTACACAGCTTCAGTTTCATACTCACGAAAATAAGATCGAGTGAACATTCACTTAAAACAAACAAAACAAAAAAAAATGATGTAGATTATGCCTTTCTGTCTGACACGAAATAAGACTCCATCCAATTACTTCATAATCAAGAATTAGTTGCACATGAAGTTCCACTACTCGTTATTGGTAGTAAAGCGAAATTCATTGCATGCAATCAATAAAGATCCATCCCCAACTTCAATGGTGATACAATTAATCAAGTTAATTATTTCACGTAACTCCGTTCTCAAAAAGGATGTGAAAACTCGAACAGACAAAGTATGGTCGTCACTAAAAATATTGGATGTTCACTGTAAACCAAATCTAGCAGGCAATCTGAAGAGATATCCAAAATTTACCCCAATTAATGCCGGCCAGAGACGTATGGCGTTTGCGGATTAAAATGTTCGAACAAACAAAAGCAGACGATGACATGTAGTACATATGTTTGTGTATTTGAATGCTTGTGACAAAAGATACTTTAGTGCATCGATTCATACATAGATTAATGAGTGTTTGCATGTGGTTTATAATGCTTAGTGATGTTAAAACACAATTACACACAAGCACACACTCACACTCATATATATACTCACATGTGTATGTCTCTATATGAGTAGATGTGAATATGCATATGTCTGTAAATGTTTGTGCGCAGGTATCTATATGTATGGATGTATCGATGCATATGTATGAAAGTACGTTTCTGTATATTTACAGATCTACATATATATTCGTGTATATTCACATATGCACTTTTATGTTTGTGTATGTTCATGTCTATGTGTCGTAGTGCTTGTGCATATATATGTGTATATATATATATATATATATATATATACA
>NC_068989.1:61851538-61855021 GCF_001194135.2 Octopus bimaculoides
ATATATATATATATATATATATACATGTATTTAGATGCATGGATGTATGTATCTGTAGGGATATAAATATATACATATCTTTTATATACATAAATAAGCATATACAAAATTATATATATATATGTTATGTGCTTGTGTGTGTGTGTTAGTGTGCGCGTGTGTGTTAGATGAAGAATTATGAAGCATATAAACGAAATATTTGAATATGTAATATTCCATGCGCGTAACGACCTGAAATTATTTGGTTATACCAGAATAATACATCTTTACATTCATGTGAGATTTTTTGGCTACACATGAAAATGCTCCATCTTTTTCTACCATTTTTTAGCGTTCTACTTCCAAGCATTAGGTGTTAAATTATTCATAGAAGTTATAAAGCGATTGTTGCCCAGCGGGTTGTATTTAGTTATGGAATGTAATATATTTTATAAAGACATCAGAATACAAAACAACAGTTGAAATAAAGCAGCTACTATGAGAGTGCTCATTTGGCTTCATGATTCGATTCTTATTGACGATTCTATAATGTTTAGAGAAAAAAGAATATGGTAATCCTTTAAGATGACATTCAGAGACGAATATGTGTCGCACTCATCCTGTCTATGGTGCACTGCTATTCTAACCAATCACTTGTCAAATGTTTTAAGTAAACCACTTTCGTATGTAAACTTAACTCATACCCGATGTTAGACAGAAATATAGCGATCGGTTATATATAACCTAAAATGGAAATATACTTTTAGTTGTGTTTGAAAATGTTTCATGTTGCAAATAAATAAACGTTATAAATCAATATGATTCGAGAACATTTGTCTTATTGTATGCAATTCTTCACATTGTGACGTCTATAAAGTTCATACGTTTTACCATACAATACCTTGGTGAATCTTTTGAAAATATATCTGGTAGTGATCATTATGACATTTATACATTTATGCATTTTAACTTGTACTATCATTACAGAAAGGATGTTGAAGCTGTAATACGTGGATAGCGAGGTTCATATCTACGTAAGGTGTAATTTTTTTTTCAGAATAAAAGTGACAGCAAAATATCATTATCAAACATTGTATTATGTTTAGGGAGCCAGGAGAATGAAGAGGGAAAGCATTAATGACTTTCTGATATACATACGACGGACAAAGTATAAGCCATAGTTGGACATCTAACTTTGTGTGAATAGAAACTGGGAAATATGAATATCATTATCTTGCCAAAAGAACTGCCGACGCCAGTCAATAGTGGAAAGCACAAAGCGATATCAACTTTCAGGTATTTTATACGTCGTATGCAGGGATCAGCTTTAATTTATTGGTAGTAATGATATCACATACAAATGCAACGTGCTGACAGAATTTTAAGCTCGCTGGCGAAAAGGCTTAGCAGGATTTCGTCCGTCTTTACCCTCTTAGTTCAAATTCCATCAAAGTAAATTTTGCCTTTCGTCCTTGAAATAAATATCACTTTAGAATTGTTTTCAATACAATTCACTAATTATCTCCCTCAACTCGCTGGTCTTGTGCCAAAATTCGAATCACAAGCATAAAATAGCAAGTAAGTTTGTGTATTTGTATATGTGTGTCCTTTACTTCGTCTGTTCATGTATTTTGGAGCTAACATATTCAAAAACTATTACTAGAGCGAATACATCCAGGCTTATAGAAATCTATATAGTTACATACACGTATATCTCTTTATCTCGTTCCATTTCTCTGTTGCTCTTTCCATTGTATAGTAATATTTGCATATTCATATAAGCATTCATGCACGCCCATACATACTCACGTGAGTATTTGTACGCATGCGTATATAAATATATGTATGTGTGCATACATACCAAGGTTTAACATTGATATCCCCACGATTTCAATGCTCGATCGAAAACCTCACGTCAAATAATTACAGGAAATGAATAAACACAAACACCATGCTTATGGCTTTGTTGAAGAGAAAACAAGAAACTGATGTATCGAAGCTGTTGTTTATTAGCCTAGTTTATACATTTTACGGTACTCTTACAATATTCTTGTATATTTGTACAGCTAGGATTACATAATCAAATATGTTCATTTTGTTTTAACACGGCAGTATACAGTTTGAGGCTGATTAACCTGATACTTTAAGTAGTTAGAAGGATCATGCAGAGTAACTGAAGTTACCTAATAAATGTTTAATTTGTGCTTCAAGTTAATGATTATTATTATTCGTATTGATGGACATCAGCGTACTCCGAATATACGATGAAAGTTGCATAATATTTCACGTTATTTTTATATATCTTTTGTAGCTAACTATGCGAAAGAAGCCAATATTAATATACTGAGCATTTATTGATAGCAACAGCCTACACACTTTATTGCCTCCTATGCATCAGGGATCACAAGTTTACTTAAAAATGCATTGACTCTATTGTCTCTAGTTGGCTATGCACAAACAACTTCAAATATCAAATATTGTCTGGGAGATGGACTGTTTCATTATTTCTATGAAAATCAGAAAGGTGCTGAGCGAATGTTTGAAGAATATTTGCATTAAAAGTGTTGTATGTTAGATGTTATAATGTCGTTAATATATATGTTAATGCTGCTCACAATAAGGATGACATAACATGGTATGATATCTAAAATATTTGCTTATGATGGCAGCATATCAGAAACTTTGGCACACGATGTAATATGAATGTGGTGACATATGAGAGCGTGGTTGCAAAGAGATTACTGAATAAAGGATATAATTTTGATTCATATTAATTTGAAAACAGGAAAACATTCTTTTTGTATATTCTGCAGTTAATATAATTCATAATACAAGAAAAGCTAATTCATGTGCAGCCTACAGGATGTATGTTTCTGTATTTTGTGTTGTAAGTAAAAAATTAGATTAAGACTCCACTAAAAGGTGCTTCTAGTCTATATCGTGTGTGAAAGATATCCCTCGGTTATACATGACATCCCTTAGTTATACACGATATCCCTGGGTTGAAACGGAATAGTGTGAAAATACTAAATTTCATTCCATAAAGAAACCATGTTTTAATCCTTTTAGCAATTACATGCTCGTTTCACGTTACAAGTTCCATGCATGCAAGAAGGTCTATAACGTAGTGACCTTATGAATACAATAAAACGTATATATTTATCCTTCATTCAAACATTTTATGCTTCAAAGCTTAAAACTGTCCCACTTCATTTAGTTTCTTATACCCCCTCATCCTCTGAATCAGGTACCGCTTCTATCCGCTTTGGATAGGGAATTTAAACAACTCATTCCCGTGTTCACCTCAAGGCGGAGTTTTAGTGCTAAACTGATCTAAGCACTGCTTATAGATACATACATACATACATACATACATACATACATACACACACATATATATATATATATATATATATATATATATATATATATAAACGCACACTCGGAAATGGATGCGTGACGTTCAATTAAATAATAATATAAATAATATATATATATATATAT
>NC_068989.1:61855305-61856116 GCF_001194135.2 Octopus bimaculoides
AAGTGTCGAGGTTACAAGGAAAATGGAGAAAACTGAGTATCGTGCTCTCATAAATTACCGTCATTAGAAAAGTATGACTCCATCAGAAATCCATGAAGATATTACGAGAATTGTAACAGACAATGGTCCTTCATATGCAACAGTCAAACGCTGGGAAAATGAATTCAAGCGTGGCAGGGAAAGTGTTGAAGATGATCCCAGACCAGGGAGACCTCCAACTGCAACCACCGAGGACAACATTGACCTTGCTCTTGATATGATAATGGAAGATCGTCGAATATCATGTCGTCAGATAGCCGAGAGACTGGGCATCTCAATTGAAGGAGCAGACAACATTGTGACAAAATAACTTGGGTTCTCAACGGTTTCTGCAAGGTGAGACCCTCGCCTTTTGACTACTGAACAGAAACGCAACAGGTGCACTTTGTCAACGAGCAATCTGGAACTGTTTGAAGCCAATGAAGATAATTTACTTGGTCGTTTCATTACTATGGTCATGTGAGGGAAAGAAAGATGGACGATAGTTGCATGTGAACAACGAGAGGGAGAGAGAGAGAAAGAGAGAGAGAAAGAGAAAGAGGGAGAGCGAGAGAAAGAGAGAGAGAAAGAAAAAGAGAAAGAGAGAGAGAGAGACAGATATAAAACCAGGAAGGGGAGAAAAAGTGAATTAGAGAAAGATGGGGAGAAAACAGTATAGAGTAGAATCGCATCAAAAAGGTTAAGATAAATTTACTTGGAAATGGATGCGTAGCGTTCCATTAAATATTAATATAAATAATATATATATATATATATATATATATATATATAT
>NC_068989.1:61856126-61857358 GCF_001194135.2 Octopus bimaculoides
ATATATATATATATATATATATATATATATACATATATATGTGTGTGCGTATGTGTGCGTGTGTGTGCGCGCATACATGGGTACAGGACGTTACCGAGTTTGTTTTGGGGTTCATGGGAACGACTGTCTTCGAAGACTCATATTGTCGTTGAATGCTCGAAATGAGGAGTAGATAGTCAGCCGACAACTGATGAAGAGTCGTTCCTTGTGTTACTTGTGTAGTTTTCCATTCTTTTCTCTCGTTAGTTGCGTATTTAACTAGTTTGTTTTCGTACATCATGTTGTTTACACAGTTGGTGATGTCTTGTACATCATATACATATACTCTTTTATAATATATATATATATATATATCATACTATATAAAAATTTAATAATGAGGGTAGAAATTGATATTAATCGATTAAAACCAGTGGCCTATTATATTAAAAAAAATCCGAAGATTAAAATTGTATTACATACAAAATTAAGACGAATGACCACCAAAGGTTGACTCCTATATGCTAGAAATAGATAACAAATCATCTAACCACGAAGAGTATGTTCTCAAGAAAAGAATCCACTTTTGGTGGTTATTCTTCTTAATTTTGTATTATACTATATATGTATCTGTGTACGTGCGTGTGTGTGTATCAGTATGTCTGTGTGTCTGTATGTCCGTGTGTGTCTGTGTACCTCTGTGTATTCAAACATAATTCACATATTCAGAGAGCGGAAGGGATAAATAAACAGTGAGAAATTGAGAGAGTTGCACATGTATGTAAGAAGAACCTCCTTTTTATCCAGTTCAGATACTCAGTTGATGAAACTGCACAAATATACTACATTTCATGGAATCTCTGATTTCCTGCCCATGTAGATTAAACAGAAATCATGGTCCTCAAATGCAAGCTTATAAATATATGGAATATTCACTAGAAAACACCTTACTGTATGTATGGAGAGTTAATCCTCGACGTTAGTTGCTGCCTAATTATAGGCAGCTATTCATTTAAGCAAGCGATATATCACAATATCGATGTCAATATACAGCGGTTATTGGCATCACAAATATTTGGTTTATAAATCGACCGATGACAGGAAGAATAAACAGAAAACGGATACTGTATCTATCTATCTATCTATCTATCTATCTATCTATCTATCTATCTATCTGTCTGTCTGTCTGTCTGTCTGTCTGTCTATCTGCCTGTCTGTCTATCTATCTATCTAACTATATATGTATATATATA
>NC_068989.1:61857650-61858660 GCF_001194135.2 Octopus bimaculoides
TATATATATACAACAAGGTACCTTGTTGTACTACTCTTAAGAATGTATATATATATATATATATATATATATATATCCATCTAGCTAGCTAGATATATATGTATATATACGTGTGTGTGTTTGTGTGTGTGTATGTGTGTGTGTGTGTGCGTGCGTGTGTATGCATCTTCGTTTGTGTGTCTGTGTCTATAATGTATAGCTATCCACTTCATATAAGTTGTATATGAACATAATGCATGTAATAACAGCGAGCAATAGTTATTAAATGCTTGTCTGCGTATTTGTACGTATTCGCATGTTCTTATACGCATCTGTCTTTGTATCCTTACTGAAATATTATACAGTTTGTATAGATTATGCTTCCGCTGCGGTTTATAAATTTTCATGTCATCCGAAATACGAGTATTTATTTTTATATTTGCAGTTGACAGTATTAGGTCGGTGAATGCAATTTATACTTAGCCGTCAATGAAATGCAGCGAATCATCAAATAATTTCCTTCGAAGTGTTAAATAAGCTAACGTTACTACATTTTGGCGCAAAAGTGATGTTGTCCGTATCAATATTCAATAG
The DNA here is from genome assembly GCF_001194135.2 of Octopus bimaculoides. NCBI lineage: Eukaryota > Metazoa > Mollusca > Cephalopoda > Octopoda > Octopodidae > Octopus > Octopus bimaculoides. Next base: position 61,858,224 of record NC_068989.1, read on the forward strand.
TTTGTCTCCAACATTATGGTTTATAACGTATGAGATCAGTGACATATCTCAATTGATGACACGTTAATAGCAAATGTTAGAAATTTCCAAAGCTAATATATGATATTATTTTGCCTGGAGGAAATATAAGAAGAAATATAAGAGACGGTGAAGTGGTTGGAAGAATTGAATTTACAAGTTGTCAGAAAGTTTAGAAATATACGAATGACAGTGTTCTTTTCAGATTTTGCAGATAACCACACAAGTTGCTCCAGGCCGTATATAAAACATATACATACACGCCCAGACCAAAACATGTGTAAGCACCCACAAAAACATACACACACTTGTACACGCAAATGAGTGGTTATACATATAAGCATGTGCACACCATACACACATTAATATTTACATGTGTGCTTGTATATATATATATATATATATATATATATATATAT
>NC_068989.1:61861192-61862361 GCF_001194135.2 Octopus bimaculoides
TATATATATATATATATATTACAGATAGATGCATAAATAGGTAGATATAGATATAGTTATGCTTCCGAACCTAATGACGCCATCAACATCACGTTTCCAGGTACGATAATGATAAATGCCGATTTTATTCCCGTATTAATAACTCGGATTTATTCTAATATAACAAAATATGAAGAATGATACTCTGGTATAGGTCATCCTCATAAATTCATGCCTAGTAAACACAAAGAAATCTGTAAACAATGTTAGTTGCTGTCTAGGCATATATTTGTACTATTTGCATCAAGAAAATCAAATTCGGTACAGTTCAATTGTTTCTCATGTGTAAATTGTGCAATAACGAATGGAATTAAGATATTTTGTTAAGATTCTATTTGATTTAATTCACTGAAGCATATTCATATATCAGATAATTATGACAGATTAAATATCTGCAAAAACGTTAATTGATAGAGATAAGTTTAAAGGTTTCTGATTTGAAATTACATCTGACGATAAAGGGAGTTTGTTCATATTTAATCATTAGATTAAATGTTGCCTAATTAATAGGTTCTTAATCGAGAAGTATCACATTATATTAGTTTCGTTTGATTTATTGTCACTCAAGCCTCTAATGTTTCCGGAAGCGCTTTATAAATTTACTTTCATAATTTCATATATTAATAATTTTTTTTTTAATGTTGGAATATTTGTTCAAGACGTAAAGTGTTTTATTTTATCGCATTTTGAGCAAATATTATGAAACATGATCAGAATTATAACCCTTGAGAATGGTGAGACTTTTCGATACAGTCGATAAGCAATTACTTGCGAAGCATTGCAGCAAATATGAGATTTGAATTTGTTTTGATTTCAATTGTTATTATAAAATGTTCGCTATATGATCATTGAAGCATTTGATCAAATGTGAGTTTCTCACTAATTGTATACAGCACTTACACTAGCTGCGAAATTCATTATCTCTTGGGAAATTAATTTAAGTTTCTGCAACTAGAAAATTGAATTTTGATTCGACAATAATTATTTTTGGCACATTTTTACGCCCGTAAAAATGTATGATGAAACAGTGGGGTTTGGTTGCGAAATTAATACCTTTATTCATTCATTGATAATGATTGACTCAAATATAGGTATGTGTATCCATATACTTTCATATATATATATATATA
>NC_068989.1:61862500-61866113 GCF_001194135.2 Octopus bimaculoides
TATATATATGTATATATATGTATATACATATATATATATAATATATAGATATACATACACATATATATGCATATATATGTGTGTGCGTCGGTGTGTAGTGACACACACACAGATATATGACTACATGTTAAAACCGTTTCTTCCTCATCCATATTTTCCTTTTAAAGTCATAATCTGCATCAAAATTTGCTTTCATTCACATACATATACTTCGAATACATTCCGTAACATACATACTTATATATGCATTTATAGACATATGTGTATATATATATATATATATATATATATACATACATATCAATATGTACATACACATATGCGTGTGTGTGGGCGTTGTGTCATAATCATCGGAGTGTTAAGACCACATTCATATAACATGGCTACCTTAACTCGCCTGAGTTTTCATGTCCTTGAGTAGGGTACTTCATTTTTTATTGCTTTGGTTCACTCATCAGAAAATATACGTTAATTTTATTAGTGGGAGCCCTTTTACTGTCTTACATTTACATCATTCTCATAACTGCTGTTCCAATTAGTCGAATATAAGAAATTGAGAGTATATCCATAACTTGAGGTGGCTTTATAAATGACGAAATATAATCTAGCAAGTGTAAATGTCTTAGTTCCAAATCAAACTCAGATGGGTGATGCATTTGTGGTTTTAATATATGTTCGTGTCAGTGTCCAAGAGGGTGCATGCACATGTGTATGCTGTAGATCAAAACAATTTAACGGCAAAACTTTGCGTGCTTTGAAAAGGCAGCATAAATCAAAAGCTCCAGGCAAACAACTGATGAGATCATTGCTTAAGGCCAAGATAAAAAGATAGTCCACTGTCACGTGGCACTTTGCAAACCATGGAGTATTTGGTGATTTTAACGAGGCTTAGCTATACTAATTAATACGAGACCAATGCATGCTTTTTGTATTACTACATATGTTTCTGTGCATCATACAATTTGGCATGTAACAGCGTGCGAGTATACATAAAAATAACGTGCTTTTATAAACTGCTACACCTTCAAGTAAAACTCCTTTTAGATAATGCGCTGTCATTGGTATTATTGTAAGGTATACAATTCCAAACGAAAGGATAAATAAATATACCGTTTGACTCATTTCAGTATAGTGGAAACTCTTATTGAGCTAGTAACCAAATAAATTCGTTAACTTCGCATGCTAATCAGTTTCATTATGTTCATGTAAAAGTTAATAGTGAATATGCAATTAGGTTCATTTAGAAAATGTAACAGTGTATATTAAGCTCTAAACCAATTGATCCCTTTATCTTCGTATGCTAAACAGTCATTATGTTATATCATCAAGTAGGCTGTTGTTATAATTAAGATCACTATTCTGAAAGAGAAACAGTTGGTTTACAATGGACATCTGTCAACTACAGCATTGGACAGACCTTCATTCTAAGGTAGGCGGGGTTGTTACAATAATTTTGTTATTTGCATGTCTATAGAGGTTTCCAGTTAGTACATAATATATGTGGATGGATGAGGACAGACTGCATGCACGTGGATACGTACATGCGCACATACGCACATATGTGTGGATACGCGGACACAGACACATACTCCTAGAATTTAGACGTTAAATTAGGGATTGCAACGTTAAAGAAATATATTAAGATAGGAGAAAAAATTGAAGGACGGTGGGTTAATTCTGTAGGAACTAAACTGCCCTTCAGGGGAGAAAGAGAATTGGTAATGTTAACACACTCATATTAGAAGTTTAGATTGGGTCTAGCAAAATTCCTCCACACGGCCATCAATGAAAATAAATAATGCGTAAGTGTATTGATTCAGGCCAAGAAAACGCAAATGTGCATTTGAAATAAAACGGGACTAAGATGTACATTATAGAATATATATGTCAGAGGAGCTAACGTTAGAATTTGATGTAAATCTAGTTTATAAAGTAAAGAAAGTAATTAACAAACAAATTTTAAAAGCCAATGAAATTTATTAAATAAAAGTTCCTGCCTAATAGATGTAAGAGATTAAAAATAAACAACCATACTTTCCTACACACACAGTAATAATTAACATTAATATCGTCAGTTATATAATCCATAAATTGATAACAATGCAGTGCTTCAGTATAAACAAAGGAAATTTACAAGGAATATAATATTCAAGGGTAGCAAGGAATAGAACTATTTAATCGTGTCGTATTAAAATTAAATTAGTTTGCCTCCATCATTTTAAATCATATTTACTTTGATTTATTTGACATCAGCCATATGTACAATTTTAGGAAGATAAATATTGGGTGCTAGTTGTTGGAAATAATAGTTTTAACAGAAGTTTATTTGAATTAAAATTAGTTTACATTACTTCGACAGATCCAGGGTGTCCCAAAATTTAAAGCCACCAACTTATTTCAATTTTGCCAGAGCAAAAAATTGTTAAATTTGCGGGGCCGAGCGTTTCAATGCAATGGTAAAAAAAAACACAATTATGACACAATCACATATATTCGAATCACATCCTTATGTCTAGGTGCGAATGCTTCACACACTGCACGCACGCAGCCAATTCCTGATGCTGCAGTTTTCCCTTACGAGCATCGCACGAAAGCATGTTGAGGGCTCGAGATCCTCGTCTCCAAAACGGACCAAGAAAAAAAAGAAAATCCAACAGGTTGAGATCGGGGTTTCTTCAGGGCCATGTATGCTTGCATATGAACGATGAAATGTTTTTTCTGTATCCAGTGTTGTGTCTGCTTGGAGTTGTGGGATAGTGACGAGTCCTATTGAAGGCCCGAAAATGCGCCCTGAAAATGCACATTTGCGCATGCAAGCAATTCACCTTCCAGAATGTCGCTAATGCATCAGTGGGTGTTAACTGTAACACCTGAGAACACATAAATGAGAAATTCGAGTGACTGTCACAGTCCCCAAACCATAACTTACTGTGGATCTTGACCTCAATGTACCAATCTCTACTCGACGGAGCCAGATACACACAAAAGCCTGCCATTTTGGTGATTTACTGTTTGTTCGATGTCAAATTTGTTCTCATCAGTGAACACCGAATTGGGCAGCGTGACTTCAGCAATTTGACGGAGGATAAGACAATTTCTCATAAGTCACATAAAGTTATAAGCTTGCGTGAGCTCATGACGGCGGATCATCTTATAGAATTCGCTCCTGAAATCCTCTTTCTCCACTCAATACAGCAATGTTCACCCTATTTTTGTAGTGACAGCCAGTTTTCTGGCGGAACGACAAGGATTTCACCGTATGTTTTCTCTGATAATTTCGATAAGCTTAGTGATCCGCCCACTTCTTTTACGTTGGAATCAGTCTCTTGAAATTTTTCGACAATTTTCCAAACTGTCGTTCGGTTAATTGTGAGCTTTATTGCTATAGCTGTATTATTCGCGCCTCGTTTTGGAAAGGTTATAGTTGTATTGCGGCCTATAGCCATTATCTGATTTATAAATCTGAATTTATTTAGTCTGAAAAAAAAAACCAAGCTTTGATAATGATATGTAATTTTCATTTCTTATCACATTTATTGATAGTTATTAAAGTCTGAAACTTCGGCTGCCTTATTTTCTGGACGCCCTGTACACATGTATACATACATACATA
>NC_068989.1:61866123-61871143 GCF_001194135.2 Octopus bimaculoides
ATATATATATATATATATATATATACATATACACATACATACACGCATATTCTTTTATTCATTTCAGCCATGCGGTTGCAGTCAAGCTGGAGCACAACCATACAGACACACACACGCACAAATGCACACACCTACACAAACATACAGAAAATATTTATATTTAGAGGCGATATAAAATAATTAACACAAATCAAACGCAGTCAATCTTCCAATATTCAGACACAGGAACGCTATATGAGGTGTTATGCAATATATATATATATATATATAATATATACGTATTTCTCTTTGTTTCTATAGTTTTACATAAAGATATAACAATGCTCTGTAAATGCTCTAGTTAATACACCTAGGTTCCATGGTCTATTTTATAAAAGTATAAAAAGAGATATGAAGAATAGTTTCTCCTGAACAGAATTGATTTTGACATAATTCTAGAGAAGACTTTTTTTTTTTCGAATTTAGAACAAATCAATAATATACTAGAGGGCGTTAGATTGCTGTCAGTTTGAAACCTGAAGTGTAACAGTTGATGCTTACTTTTTTTTTTATATTTCGTTATACCGTATTTCCGGCGCCAGATTTCTGTGGAGTATCAGGCATATGACTTCAAACACACACAGTTTATGAAAAAGGATTGTGGTTTCCCGTTTAAATGTGTAACTTCAAATGATATTGATTTACAGACGATTGATTTCAATCAATAAATACACAAATATCGTTTTCCAGCTGTCGAAATTCTCAAATGATCTGATGCCATGATCCGCTACGTCATTTAATTATTAAAATTGGTCTCAAATTTTGGCGCAAGGCCAGTTGTTTCGAGGATGCCTGTGTTCTATTAACTCCAATGCTCAACAGGCGCGTATTTTTATCAACTATGAAAGGATGGACGGCAAAGTCAACGTCGGCGGAATTTCATCCAAGGATGTAAGGAAAATGTTGAGATTACTTTGTAGGTAATCAGTTAGCAAATTAGAAGGCCATCTTTTGCATATTGCGAATTAACTTCCAGTCTCCTACACGCGAAATGTAAATATTACTTGAATTTAGTTCTATATCTAAGAAATGAGAATTTATGTACGTTATTTACATTATTTACATTTGACGTACATTTGTCCTCATCTTGTTTGTTTGTTGTTAACACAACGTTTCGGTTGATATACCCTCCAGGCTTCATCAGGTGACTTAGAGAAATTTCGAACGTGGTTTCCCATTCCTAAGGTATTTTTCGATCTTCTTCTTCTTCTTCTTCTTCTTCTTCTTCTTCTTCTTCTTCTTCTTCTTCTTCTTCTTCTTCTTCTTCTTCTTCTTCTTCTTCTTCTTCTTCTTTGGCGTAGCGGTATATCAGCCGAAACGTTGTGTTAACAAACAAGATGTGGATAAATATCCGTCAAATATAAATAATGTAAATAATGTCCAATTGAATATGTTCAAAATATTAAATGTGATTTGATCCCTTATATAGACATATAGACTCTATAGTGTTACCATTTAGATTATACATAACAATGGGAGTAAACATTTTCATACCACTATGGTAGCCTCATAAAAAATACTGAACATACAATAGTTATTTTACTTTTTAACAAATGTCGTTGTTCTAATAAAAAATGACAAAATGTAAACTATATTTTCAGAGAAAATCTATTGCCTAAGAATATAATTAAATAAAAGTAATTACTCATTTGTATATTTTCAATAAATATATGATAATTTCACCTAAATATTATTAATATAAGAGGGATATACATCGTTGAAAATCTATCGCTGCAAAATTTCATTTAAAAGCGTATATATATATATTTTTCTGAATGTTATAAAACAATCATTCTGTACCTATTATGTTAACTCCTTCTCTTTCTCTCTTTTACTCCACCTCTCATTCCATCTCTCTGTTTATCTCACAATACGCTCGAAAGCGTTAATGGGTAAATTATCCAGCCAAATAACTAATATATTTATCGGCTGTTATAAAACAGTGATAACACAAAACGTCATCGAGTCTAAGCCTGTCCTACTTAATTATAAATGTTACATTCCAGAAGATATTTGCCTTGAAATTTACACGGTATATCGTTTTGCACATCATCAGAAAGCGATGATAAAATAGCTGTTCGATGAAATGAATTACAAGTTTATGAAATAAAACTGCAAACGGCTCACTATTCCACAAACTCGTGTACTCTTAACGTAAACTTCAGACAGAATCAGCAAGACTGATAGTGTGATGAAGCTGGAATTTTTTAATCACAGCCAGCGTAAACACAAATAACTTCTATGGAGGTTTCTTCAGCACATTTTAAGTCACAAATCACGCGTCTACTCGAAGTCATACAAATTGACAAGACACCATGTATCAGGATAGAGCTGCTGATGGTGTGGCTGAAACACATCGAGAGACACAAAATGAGAACAATGTTGAGAGACACAACATAATTAGCAACAGAACCTGAAACATTAAAAACCAATAAAAATCAGCAACTACATGAAGCACAAGAAATGGAACAATTTTAAAAACGCCTCACTGACGAGCCGCTCAATTACAAGTTCTACGAAGAGTAAGGAATACATGAAATCGTTTGACTTTGACAACAGGCAAGATTCTTGCCAAAGCTCTCACCCTTTGCCAAAGCTCTCACCCTTTGCCAAAGCTCTCACCCTTTGCCAAAGCTCCATAAGAGATGATTCTGATAAGAACCACTGCCACAATGTATCATATTTTGATGAAACGTTTCCCAGATGTGGGAATTATTCATAAAACATAATACACCAAAAGATAATGGAAAGCTCGTTTAAATTCTCCCCAAAACGATCAGAACAAGACTAAGGTCAGTGATTGACTCCTCTTTTGTTCCTACCCCTCCGCCCAAATGCCACTTCTAAGAATATATTGTGTAACCCTGTTCTATATTTAAGAGATCAGGAATTATGTACATTATTTACATTTGACGGATATTTGTCTTCATCTTGTTTGTTGTTAAAACAACGTTTCGGCTGATATAACCTCCAGCCTTCATCAAGTGTTTTGGGGAAATTTCGAACCGTTTTGTCCAAAAATTCTGCACTTATCACTTTCTGCTGTGTTGTCTATTCTGTATTTTATGTAGTTGACCCTCCATTTTATGAGGTTGACCCTGCTTGGCCTAAGCTTGGTCTTGCGCTGCCAAGTATACTGCCCTCGGTCTCTTTTTTTAGTGATCATTTCATCAGCCAAGCCCACCTATTTTTTCCAGTTATTATTATTATTATTATTGTTGTTGTTGTTGTTGTTGTTGTTGTTGCTTTTGTTGTTGTTGTTGTTGTTGTTGTTATTATTATTATTATTATTATTATTATTATTATTATTATTATTATTAGTAGTAGTAGTAGTAGTAGTAGTTGTAGTAGTAGTAGTAATATTATTGAAGTTGTTGCTCTTGTTATATTTACTAAGGCGAGAAGCCTGCAAAATTCTTCGCACTCCGGGAAAAATGCTTAGAAGCATTTCCACAATCTTCTTCTGAGTACAAATTCTGCATAGGTCGATGTTGCCTTCCACTCTTTCGGGCCGGAGAATATAGATACCGCTTGAGAATTGGGTACGCTATAATCGACCTACCTTTTCCTCTGAAATTGCTCGCCTTGTGCCAAAGTTTGAAACAACTACGAATTACTCGGTAGTTTGTCCTGAACTAAATATGAAAATGACTTTTTGAAGGCTTTCAAAGAAATATGCATCTACTAGTTTATGCTACTGGATGTCTCCATGTCATAATATAACGAATAGATAATTAAACAAAAGTTTCCTTAAATATCCTTATAATTTATAGGCAATGAACTAAAATTGTCTGGATTCTGTTTATAGGAACTAGGCTCGCAGATGAGGATTTACATCTCAAATGTAAAAAAAAAAAAAGTAAAAGGAATAAAAGGAAAAAGAACACATTGTGTCTTAGGGATAAGAACAGCGTTGAAATACTCATCTGTATCATGTGTATGACAGATGGTGTACATGACGTCACATTTTATAGCCACATCTTTAATAGGTAGAAATGATACTTTGAATAACACTTTAAAAGAACGTTGTGAGTGTCTTGCCAAAATGAATTAGAATTATTGCATGTAATAAATATGAATAATTTCGGATGTATACAAAAAATTACACACAAACATTCACAGTTTTAGGAAACTGAAAAGAATGGAACGGTTGTGAAGTGACATAAAAAGGTTAAACCCCGGTTATATTAGAAAACAGAATCTACAACATGCGTCTCCGCGACGAAGTAAATTTATGGGTTAATATGGATTATTAATAGGAATCCCAATAATGTTCCATATATTTGTAGGTGTATAACTGTAACTGAACATATATATAAATATTTACGCAAGGGCTTAGACGCGCGGACTATATGTGTGTATGTGTGTATTCATGTATATAGGAATCTATCTATATCGATCTATCTAGATTTCTCTCTCTTTCTCTTTCTCTCTCTCTCTCTCCGTACACACACACCACACACACACACACACACACACACACAAACACACACACACACCACCCATTTATGTATGTTAATTGCAAAGGAGTTTGAAACATATGTAGATATATTAAAGTGATATGGACCATTACCTAATAAAATGGTACGAAAAAATAACTCGGTTCAAATGTTATGGTTAAATATTTGAATTTTAGGCTACTAGCGACTTTAAGCATCCACTTTAATTTGATTTCATTCGAAAGTAGAGAAAGAGACCATTGCAAACAAATATTTTAATTAAATATAATTACGGTCTAATCAAATAGCGATCATCAAAGCTACAAGTTTTATGCATCGATGGTTAATATATATGTGTCTATTTGTATGCTTCGTCCGATATGCATATGAAATTATTACCAAAGAATTTCAAATTTCAGGTGTAAAAAATACTCAATATTTATAGTTAGGAATTATGTCGGATGAAATGTAGGTACATAGTATATATATATATACATACATACACACACACACACACACACACACACACACATATATATATA
>NC_068989.1:61871317-61875574 GCF_001194135.2 Octopus bimaculoides
AGATTAATAAAAAATTGAAGTAAAGACAGTTTATCTTTTGTCCGGGGGCCAAGACGATGTCTGAAGATTTTTCGCTGAAGTCGTCTTTAAATGTAGTTTGGTATAGGGTTCAAAATGGGAGAAAGTGTGTCTATTGTCGAAATTAAATTCTTGTATTTTTTCCAGTATTTATACATGCTAGCATACACACACAGAAACACACACACGCACAAACACACACATACACAAAAAAAAAACATCATCACAAAGACACACACACACAAACATATACACAAACACACACACAAAAGAAAACATCACAAAAACACAATCACACGTCTCTATACAAACACACAAACACAAACACACACACATACATTCACATACACACACGAACAGACAAACATACACACAACTGGTGACCACACATGTACACACAGGTGAAGACATCTAACCTAAAGGATAATCCTAATTCTTTCTTCAAACACACACAACTCACAGCTGGTCACATTCCAAACATATTGAAAGGACATTCAACACAACACACACACACACACACGCACAGGTGGCCATAAACGCCGTTCAATAAGTGCTTTTTAGCCACTCCCTTGGCTGGAACATACAAGAATTTAATTTCGACAATAGACACACTTTCTCCCACTCTCTAACTCTTTCAACTCAGTACCAAACTATAGTTAAAAGAGGATTCAATGAAAAATCTCCAGACATCTTCTTGGCCCACAGACAGGAGATAAATTGCTTTTACTTTAATTTTATTTTTAATAAATCTTTACTGATATTTGATTACATGAGAAAATACCAGTAAGATAAATAATATTCTTAAGTTTATAAACTTGGAAAATTATAGGACAATTTATTACATCTGGTCAAGTACAGAACAAGAACATGTTTACTTAAAATATTGCCTCCATAAAGGAAAACAGTTGCTCTTTGTTGACGGGTTTTCTCGTAAATTGGCGTAAATAAAACAATAAATGAAGCAGGGGGTTTACTCTTGAGTGGTACATTTTGGTTGTTTGTCTCCGTTGCATTCGTCTTTTGGGCAAATATTTTTGTGGTTTATTTCCTCGCATTATTTTGCATTATTTTGTTTTTGTTCTGAGCATGGGGTTCTTGAACTTGTGTGTTGAGTTCGTCTTTGGGCATAATTTTCCTATATGTGAAATTTGTTTGCCATGCGTTTTCACGTTTAGAAAAAGGGCTAACTTGGTAGGGTTATCCCCGCCTGTAGGGGTTCTTCTTTGAAATATTTGGGTGTAAAATATTACTTGTGTATGCCCGTTACTGCTGTCGACACAGATTGATACCCTCAACATATATTAATATACTTTTGCGAATGCAAATGATACACATAGCAATATCATGTACATAGCACGTATGTTACTGTAGACCCCAAGAGTCGATATGTACGTTGCAATTACATACACAGATGCATACTCACTTGTGTATGCAAGGAGCGAAGGTTCCATCCTTAATATTTAAGGTGTTTTCTGTTGATTGCATAATGTTTAATTTTTCAGTAATACGGTACCGTGTTCTCTGTATTTTTTGGCCTTATCAATAGTTTCCCACTCTATCTGGGGGTTTCTTATTCTACCTTCTTTCAATGTCCATATTATATATTACGTTTTTTGTTTTTGTCTCTGAATGACGCAAGACTTGTATACGTTTCTTTGAATGAGTTGCCCGTAATTCCTATACGCTTTTGCTATTCTGTTGGGGTCCGTGTTCTTCTCCTTATATACGAGTTCTTTCTCAAGACAGTTGTTGTGTCTCAGGATCTTTCTGGGGTGTTTCTGGTGTGTTTACGTCTATTGTGATTGAGTATTATTGACCCAAATTGGGGAGGCAACTTTAGGTATCTTTAACAGTATTTGTGTTGAAGATATTTTGGTATTTGTGTGAATGAGAATAACATTGTCTATTAGTTTGAAGAAATTCCTAGCTATGTTAGAAGCTACATTCATGATATAATGTTCGTTGAACCATCTCTATCTTCTCGGTTGAGTTATATGTGGTTCAATGAAGTTGGACCTTTCTAATACAACATTATAATATGGGGCGGCTTTTTCAAATGTGTTTTTGTCGACGGATTAATTGGAGACACATCTATTTCCTGCTGGTGGGTGCTTGGAACCAATGTCTATGTACGAGGCTACCTCGTTTTGTTTGTAGCTTAACATTTCCTTTGTTAAGATTTATGTTAATGTCCATGTTCGCTTGTTTTATTTCTTTTTTAAGGGCATCTAGTGTATAAAGGCCTAAACGTCAGCTATTTCTGCACCGTTATAGCCACGTGAAATAACTCGTTTTCATTCTTTTTGACCTCCTAGAAATTATCGTGAAATAGGGATGACTTCTTTGCGTTCATAATTATGTCTATAGCGGTATTTGGCATAGTAACATGTTTTGCTAAATTCAAATGCCTTCTGAAGCAAGCTTTCGGAGATCAAGTGGTAGAGCGCTACGATATTGAACTGTATAAATTTGCATTTGGGCTTGTCTTCTATTCCTCCCACTATATATATATATATATATATATATATATATATATATATATATATATATATATATATATAACTGCACATTGTTCAAAATTTTAATGCGTGACGTAGTGATCATTTGCTCTACTTTAGCTTACTATATAATAATACAATTGTAAAATTAAGAATTATAGAGAAAACAAACAAGCAAATTACATATGGTATGAGAAAGCAGAAGACACGTGAGTATAAATTGAAGACGAAGTAACATAAATAAAAATGTACAATGAAAGTAATCATTTTGTTTGAAGAAGCAAATAGAACATGATATTTCGAATGATACCATTTATAAAACGTTTTAGTTGCAAGAATAAGAACACAAAAGTACGAAACCAATCTTATCGCACTTTTTGCATGTCATATCTGGTATGGAATAGCACTTATTTTACTCTCTTTCTGTTCACTTTCTTCTTATCTTCTCTCTGAAAACGTGTATTATCGGAACGTATAATTCCGTGCTCTTTCTTATTTTTATGTGTGGTGATATTATCAATATTTCCGTCTTTGGTTTTTACTTGTTATATTCCAACGCTTTCCAGAAAAGATATGTTCGCTTGACTGACAACATATTATTTGTTTATTTAACTCTACATTGTTTCATTATTTTCTCGTGATATTTATGTGATTCACATATATTTGTTTGCTTGTCTGTCTAGTTTCTCCTTATGTATGTATGTATGTATGCATGTGTGTGTATGTATGTATTTAACTATGTATCTATCTATTTGTTTATCTATTTATCTTAAAACACACGCAAAGATGCATATATGCATGCTTGTGAGCATGTATAACGCTTCTGGTTGCACATGTATTTAGGGTTTGTATTTGTGCTGCATATTGGTCATTGTTCAGGCAAATAACAACGAGACTGTGCTGTACACAGTTAATTATCAACTTAATTTTTTATTCATGTTCAAATACAAATCTCATTGTTATAATTAAGAAGAATACAATATTGGCGAAATTAACGAGATATCGTTCTACTTGATAATCAACACCACTGAGTTTACTTAAACATACACATAACTACAACAGGATTGTTTTCTATTTTATTTTTCACGATTATAAAATTTTCACGCATTTTTTACTCCATATATTTGTATAATTTTTAATAGGAAATTAGTTGTTATTCTAGTTTTCGAATTAATAGTATAGTAATTAAATCACAAAATCTGATTCGAAGGTGGGATTAATTAAATATGAAGGAAGTTAATTTAAACAATTTCCATCAAAGTCTGGCGTGTATAAAAACAAAACAGACTAATAATACTCAACTGTCATAATCTAAAGAATGTTTTATAAGATCCAATTAATATTCAGAACGTTATATCTCGTACAATTTCAGACGTTTTGAAAAAAATTTCTATAATTTTATATTTGGATTACTACCAATCATATGTTATAACTTTTTTTTTAATTCTTGTTCAGTGAGAAAAATATGTGCAGCCTCAGGAGACGTCTGACATATTTTTCTGCTTATATATTCATAACAAACACGCTTTCAGTCGTCCACCACAGCATATGACAAGATTTTTGTCTCCCCATCCTTCTTTCCCATGTACTTTTCATAAATAGACACGCTTGCTTATACATGCATATGCTTGTAGAAGTGAGTCGATATCTCTCTCTCTCTCTCTCTCTGTCTCTCTCTCTGTCTCTCTCTGTCTCTGTCTCTCTCTCTCTCTCTCTGTATATATATATATATATATATATA
>NC_068989.1:61875584-61876814 GCF_001194135.2 Octopus bimaculoides
ATATAGGTAAGTATATGTACGTATGTATACATATGCATGTATATATATATATATATATATATATATTATATGCATGAATATATGTGCGTGTGTAATATATATGACAAGCGCGCGCAGACACACACATATATTTATATAAATATATATAGCAATATATAGTTTCACATACGAAATATATATCCAAATGTGTTTGGTTGGAATCACAAAAGGTGGAATCGAAATGTATATGACTAAAAACAAACACGAACTAGCGTCTTTTAATAACAGCTTTCCGTCTCGATTAAATTACATCAACCTCAAATTATAACACAGCTGTCCTATACCGGAGCCTTGCATATATTTGAAAGGTAATATGAAATATGTCCATAAAATCGACATACTGTGTTGTCTGGAGGGTATATCAGCCGAAGCGTTGTGTTATCAACGAACAAGATGAGGACAAATATCCGTCAAATGTAAATAATGTAAATAATGTACTGTGGAATTTGTGTTCGCTCAAAAATATTTGTCTATATGCAGTGTGGTTCTTCGTCTAAGTGACATACTGTCTTTTCTATATACTTGTGTCCACAAACTAAACAAATCATAACATAAATGGAATTCTCCGATGCACAAGTGAAGGTAGTCTTAATTGTGAACGTCTCGCCTTGTTTGAATTGGAATTCCCAAACTTCCAGTACGTTGGATCATGTTCCACATTGGGACGTCTACATTTTTTAGCCATTGGTTTCGTGGTCCTCGTGTCAATCTTTCTATTTGTCAGTAGTCTTTTCAGCGATTTGGGTTGCTTTTTACATTACGTATTTTCAGAATGTTATTCATTTTTGGACCCCTAGTGAGCATACAAAAATAGGGTTGTATACCTCATTGTCTCTAGAGTTGTGAGTTGATATATACGGTAGCATTTTGAGATGAGGTGTGGTGTTCGGTTTTGGTTCCCTTAGTGTTTTTAGTGCCAACTTTCTTGGCACGGTCAATCCCATCGTCAATAAGTGAGGGTAGATAGTCTCTGTCGCTTAGTTTTTTCTGAGTTCTTGAAGACGGAGGACTTGAATATTTCCATCAGACGCTCTCCCTCTTTCTCTCTCATTCTCTCTTTCTCTCTCATTCTCTCTGTTTCTCTCTGTTTCTCTCTTTCTCTCTCATTCTCTCTCTTTCACTCTCATTCTCTCTCTCTCTCACTCTCTCTCTCTTTTCTCTCTTTATATATATATATATATATATATATAT
>NC_068989.1:61879208-61880179 GCF_001194135.2 Octopus bimaculoides
ATTCGAAGAAGATACATTGTTGAAAGCCTATCAACCCGAAATAGCATCAGGCATATGGTGCTAAACAACACAAAAATATATCGGTAGAAGGAGAAAATCTTTCAGGAATGGTTTTGGGTCCTTTGAGTTTTGTCAGTAACTGGTAATTCACTGGTAAATCGCATGCTAAGAAAAAGGTAACTGCTACTAGTATGGTAAAATAGCAATTGAAAAAGTAGGCACTACTAGGCACCACGCAATTAGCTGGTAAGCGAAAAGAATATTCACCATGTGCCACAGAAAACACATAGTAAAATTCGTCCACCGGCGTCTGTGCCGTTGTTATTACAAAAAAAAAAAGCTAAGAAGCAGAAATCCATATTTAGCAATGCCACCGCAGTTGCTGGACGATGCTTGACTGCTACTGATACCATTCGTGTTTTCTTTTTTTCTGTTTTAGACTATGAATTTTAAGAGATGCTATATCGCTACAAATATCGGCAGTTAATAGGCTTTTAAACAAATGCTACTTCTATAGCGAACATTTATCCAGCCTACCACATAGCATAGACACCACTGATTTCTACATCACAATTTTACTGTAACAGTACCGGATAATTTTCTTTTCCCTGACTCGTGTTGACCAGTGGATATCTCCTCACGAAAGCTACAGAAGTGGATATGTGACCTGAGCAATTACAGCACGGCTGCTACTGCAATATTTGTATTTCTATGTTTTCAACACTATATCTTGGAACGAACATAAGGTTTAGTAGGTTTTCAACAAAGTATCTGCTTTCAATATGAAAATCTGTTGTTATTTGTAGCTAATACTGCTTCTGTCGCACAGAACGCATTTAATGCACACACACACATTCGCACACACACACATACGTACGCACACACACACACACACACACACATATATATATATAGATATACGCAGACACACCTATACACACATACACACATATGTTATACTTGATATATAT
>NC_068989.1:61880279-61882539 GCF_001194135.2 Octopus bimaculoides
TTAACCACATCGTTCACAATGTCACAAGCACAAATTTCTATACACGTAATGACTCCCAATCTTAAATTGAGTTTTCCTTTTAACTACCCTTCCCATATTAAACGCGATATTAAACTCTGAATTTGCCTGTGAAGTTGCCTGTGAAGTTTCAGACAGGATTGTGAAGCCGAGGCATATTTCATAGTCAATCTTTCCATTCAACAGAGATAATTTACACAATAGTGAAAGTCTCCCTCACATATACGAGTATATCTAAACATTCTGCTATCTATATTTCTATAAAACTCCCTATCATCGTCCTTATCTATTTATCTGTCTCCGTCTGACCTCCGGTTAGCTACCACCAACTATTCCGGCTGAACGGAGATGCTATCTACTTATCTCCCTTCCCCTGGTGTACGGATAGCTACCGCCAACCGTTCCAGCTGTAACTTAGATGCTAGCTATTTATCTGCCTTCTTCCGGTCTCGGCATAGCTACCACCAACCATTCCAACTGTAACGGAGATGCTGATAAATTATCTTTATCAATAGACATGAAGATTAATTAGCTAGAGCATATTTCGTCAAAAGTATTGATCTAGCTTGATCTGCTAATAATGATAATAAATCAACAATTTAGACATACTTTTCCACTAATGTCCACATATTTATGCATAAGCACACATATTTATACATCATATGCATAGACGTATGTACACATACGCATGGCGAAGCTCTCGGTCCTCGAGTAATTTTATAGCTTTCACAGATTAAAATTATAAGAGCGTACGTGTGTGTGACTGTGTCTGTGTAAGTGTGTGTTTGTTATATACGTGTTTGTATAAACGTACTTGTATAGACAATTACTAACGTGTGTGTGTTTGTGTGTATGTATGAATAAAATCAACGGTTATTCCCGAGCAATAGGCACGTAAAGCCGGTGTCTCGGCATTATGTACCGGGGACCACGAGATTATGTGGACTATAAATCTCCCTCTCCGCGATGGGATGCCGGGTTTTGCAAACTTACATTTGTCAGCTTACTAAACTAAAGTGAAGTGGTCTATTTTGTTCCAGAACACAACACACCTCAGTATCCAGGAGTTACAACCATAATCATATGGTCATGAAATCAACATCATTAATAAGAAAATTCGAACCTTCAAGTACAGACTCACAGACCTACGTATGTCTATAAATTTCGGTTTGCTCCCCGTTAATAACCTGATAAATGAGAGCACCCGGAAAGCCACGCCTAATATGTGTTCCAGTTAAAAGCTAAAAAGTGAAAAATATTTCTTCAATTCAGTATTTAATAGACTAATAGATAACTTGGCCATAAATCGAGTATCATCGATATATTTATATATATATAAATACGTGTCTGTGTGGTAAATAGCTTGATTACCAACCACATGGTCCTGGATTCCATCCAACAGCGTGGCACTTCGATAAGTTTCTTCTACTATAGGGAACTTTGAACTCAGTTCGAAAAGATGGACGAAATGCCGCTAAGCAATTGACCCGATGCAGTAATAATTCTGCAAGATCACCATTTTATATTCTGACTCTCACCTCTCTCTCCCCCTCTCTCTCTCACTCTCTCTCTCATTCTCTCGCCCACATGCACATGCACACACGCATTGCTCAAACAATCAGAAATAGAGAGACAGACTGAGCGATATAGTTATGGATTGCTATATAAAGAATATAAAGAAATTCAAACAAATATTGTGCGCGAGAGACACATAATCTATATCCCTACTTATAATATTTATACATACAGCTTCCGAGACTAAGATGGCAAATAGCTTCATCCATAGGATACTTCCTGAGAACCATTGGACAACGAGCACGAATCGTCAGCCTAAAAAGAAAAAAATGATTGAAATATAGTATATATTGTTTATACATTAGAAACGTAATTTGTGTATCACAATTTAATTAACAGGAATATGTGCGAACATATGTTTGTAAGCCAGTAATACAGAAACATATTGCATGCGGTATCTATTGATATTTCCCTTTTTGTATTTTAGGTATGTTATATATTGTTTAGAGTTGATTTATTTTATGTATTTAATAATTTTCGTAGTCCGTATCTTCTATGCACACACACACACACACACACACACACACACACACACACACACACACACACACACACATATATATATATATATATATGACCAATGCAAATTAATCAATGTAGTTTCCATCTCATTTTCAGTTTGTTTTTTTTTTAGAACTAGAATTAGAGAATAATTTTGTGAAATTAT
>NC_068989.1:61883832-61886128 GCF_001194135.2 Octopus bimaculoides
ATTGAGCGAAAACACCTAAAGCTCCACGAGGCTCCAGCAGGGGATGGTGGCGAACCCTTCTTACTCTTTCACCACAACTTTCTCTCATTCTTACTTCCTGTTTCTGTTGTGCCTGTAATTCAAAGGGTCAGCCTTGTCACACTGTGTCACGCTGAATCTCCCCGAGAACTACGTTAAGGGTACACGTGTCTGTGGAGTGCTCAGCCACTTGCACGTTAATATCAGGAGCAGGCTGTTCTGTTCATCGGATCAACTGGAACCCTCGACGTCGTAAGCGATGGAGTGCCAACAACAACAACATTTAGGTATTGAATATTCGGAACTTCAAGGTGGATTATTAGGGATGATGTGCTGTTTTAATTAATACCGTATCCAATAAGAAATTAGATTTGCATATGAAAAAGAAACAACAAAAATAACGCCATAGATTTATAAAAGATTTCGTTTATCTATTTCTATTGAAAACGAACTTCATTATCTTAATTACTTAGTTGTTACAGCCATATCATAAACCTAATACAAATTTGATGTATATTGATTTTAATAGCAATCATCCTAAAGTAATTACACGTACTTTGATTAAAAATAAACCGGACTTATTTCATTTTTATCTTCTAATGGGGGAATTTTCAGTAGCAATGCTGAATACTATAATGTAGCCCTTAATAAAGCAGGAGATACACATAAGATTGTGTATTGTAGAAAGGATAAACAGTAAAAATCATAATAATTCTAAATCGATACACAATGGATTGGGTAAACTTAGTAAATATAATGAAAATAAGTACTAAAGATTGTTTGCAAACATAACATAGCAGTCGTAGTTTATGACTAACGATGCTGTAATTTAGCCCCAGAAGACATCGTTTCCAGTTGACTATACGGCACGATCTGTCCTTATATTTTCGAACAAGAGAATCTAGCAACCCCACTCAGTTCAAACGTTCAGTTTGTTATTCCTTTTGCAAGAAAAATAAAAACTAATTTAATTAAAACTTTTTACAGATCTATATTTAAATATCTTAATAAGATAAATAAGTATAAATAATTAATAATAAAACGGTTAGAATTGGTTTTTCAGTATCTAAAACATCTCTACAATTATGTCTTCGATTAAAAACAATAAATTAAATATATTTAATAATAATAGAAATAATAATACTTTAATTACTAACTCTAATAATGAACCAATTCGAAATCGTGTAGCTAGAACTTGTGATTGTATGTTTAAGGATAAATGTTATTTCAATAATTTTGTATCCCCCAAAAACTTATATACAGATGTCTTGTAGAATCTGAAGGGAATTGTTATTTTGCTATTGGGTTAACCGAAAATATCGTTAAATGGCTTGTTGCAAACAAAGAATATAATTCTAGAAACAGAATTGGAATTTGTAGCTCCAGTTTTAAGTACATTTTTATGAAAGTTGAAGGATAATAATAAATTATATAATCTTACATAGGAAAAAATTAGTCATGCTAGTTCCTATAAAATTACTCATAATACAGGTAAATTATGTGTGAAGGAAATGAAAAAAAATCACATCAGAAAAGAAACTTTTTAGCGACAAACAAGAAAGTGTTCCATCTCATAAATACTCTCAAAAATATGTGTTTAGAAATTATAATTAAGTTGAATTAATTATTTAGACGACTATTAGGTATTAAACTATAATCTTTGTTAGGTAATTAAATGTCATATTGTGATATAAGCTTTAGAAACTTTAGAATGTAAATATGTGTGTGTGTGTGTGTTTGTACGTGTGTTTTTCTGTGCATATGTAGATGTATGCTGCTATGTATATGTCTATATATGTATGTGTATGTGTATATATGTATATATCTAGTTTTAGATTTGTAATTTGTATATATATGTGTGTGTATATGTATGTATGCGCGTGTATGTATGTGTACATATATGCATGTATGCATATGTAAAGGTATGTATATATGTATATATATGTATGTGTATATGTGTATATACATGTATCTAATATACATGTATGTATAAGTGTATGTATATATGTGTATACTATTATTATTGTTATTATTTAGTAAATAGGTTAGAATCGTCTACTTAATAATTTATGAAAGAATATAATAATAAATATTTATTAATCTAAGAGTATACTGTGAGTAAATTATCTTATTTAAATTCCATTATATTAAATTATAATTCTAGATTAGCTATAATTATTTAAATAGTTATAGGTTTTAAATTTGTAAAAAATATAATTATAAATATATTCTTTGTTTATTTTACCTTTATTCTATAGATACATTTATTTATATATAT
>NC_068989.1:61887880-61893172 GCF_001194135.2 Octopus bimaculoides
TATATATATATTTATTAATTTATTATTTTACTTCTGTTAGTTATTTGAGTACGGTTATGAATGGAGGACCGCCTTGAAGAATTGTGTGGTTGTGTGTGTGTGTGTATGTGTGTGTGTGTGTATACGTGTATCTGTGTGTGTGTGTGTGTGTGTGTGTGTGTGCGCGCGCATATGTCTGAATTACATGAAAATGTTTCATGATCCTTTTCTATACAGGCGTAAATAAAAGTGTGACAATAAAAGTTAGAGGAGAAAACATAGCCACTACAAAAATAAACACATAAACAATTTACGAATATCATACGCGTCTACAAAATAACTAGGTCTTTGTATAAATTAAAATCAAAATGAAATTAAAATCAAACGTATGCTAATATTTTATAATGCATGCTGATAGATGTGTCCGAACATGAATGCGTGCTAATAAGTACTAAAGCGTTCTGAAGGGATATGTTTGTTCCTTTATTTCTTCTTCCTATATATAAATGAACAACTTACTGTCACATCGAACAATCGGCACATCTGACGACAGCTTATATTCCACTTCAATCATACACTTTTAAATCCATCTATCTATATACACACATCACTGTGTAGACAAAGAGACAAACAGGAAGGCAGATGTGCAACAGATAGATAGATAGATAGATATATAGATAGATAGATAGATAGTTAGATAGATAGATAGATAGATAGATAGATAGATAGATAGATAGATAGATAGATAGATAGACACATAAAATTTCCTAGATTTCCTCTCTTTTTGTATATTACCTTCCGCCATCTGATATCTGTTATGAATCTTGTCAATGAAACTTTATGTAAAACTTTATCGACGCCTGTAGTTGTATGGGATATACATAGCTTTCTATTTTTCAAGTGGTTACTTTCATCTCACTTACATATTTTAGAGACACAAATTTATTTTAGAAATTCACGTCCTAAGATCTACTTTCATTGTATACGTGCATGCAAATAAACGAGGACACCTATCCACAATTAGTTTGAAACACACACAGAGGCAAACACACGCTTACACACATGCGCACGCACGCAAATACACATACATATGTGAATGTGGTTATGCGCGCGCGTGTCTGTATTTCTACGCATGTATACGATGTTTGGCAGAGTAACTAGCTTGCGATCTGAATTCGCAAAACTTTCCTTTCTCTCTCAAATATATATGCGCAAACACACATACAGCCTTATACGTTCTCACGAGGACACACACGCACACACAAACACATACACACATGCATACACACATATGTGGATTTTAAGTGTGCCAGCTAAATCACTACGACTGCAGGGGACTAAAATGTAGTATGGTTTGCATTTCATTTCATGCTATCCTGAATAAATGGCCGGTAAAAAAATAAAATAGTTTAAGATTTATCAGACGAATGTCTGCAATCTCGTATTGGTGCGTGTTATAACAGTTAAAGAAAAAGATCACGACTGGAACCACTATGATTTTCTGGTGAAAAGTAGCAAAAAGTTATGTTGGAATCTTCAATATAATAGAATATATGAACGCTACATCGATGTAATTGAATTTTGCGGATTCTGTTACCGGCGTCTCCTGGCCGGAAGCCGTAAAATATAAATGTGTTAAATCTAATTCTAGATTTGACATTTTTTTAGCCGTTACACTTATTGAAATATTTCTTCAACGCAGTTATGGAGAGAATGCGTTTAGTAATTGGCATTATCGTGAAATCATGACAATTCTTTTCAAATTGTATTAATAGCTGCATATATCGCACGAAGCATTGCAATTTGGTAATTGTCCATATCGTGTCCAATGTATATGAACTTTACATTGCAAGCTGGCAATTTTCAATAGTCGTTATTTTTAGTGGTCAACGAAATTTCAAATATAATTCAAATAAAATTGCAAATCTATGTTCAAATGTTTTTTTTCCGTGATTGTTCTTTCTTTTGAAAAACAGTAGTCTTTCTTTGAGAATATTATCTGACGTAACAGTTTTATACATCATCAGTGTAACATGAGGACGATTTGACTGCTACATCTTATATTTCGAGTGATGATTTGAGTCAACTTTTACATCTGTTGTTTATATTGAGTTGTTTACATTTCAATATATATATATATATATACACATACATACACATACATACATACATATATATATATATGCTTCCATATATATCCACACTGCATTCGGATTAAAACAGGAGGGAGTATTACAATTCTTGAATGAGAGTCGGTGTGTTATCTGAGAATTTACATCAGTAGTGATGTAACGTTCCAAGTGGTTATAACCAAGTTGGTTACACTGTGAAAGTAAATGAATAGTCGGAATCTAAAAATCATCCAGAATCATGAAAAATCATACCATACTACTCCTATAGAGAACATTCGTGTTCAGTTGCCTGGATTAATATTCTGGACTCTGTTCACCATAAAAATTCAAACTAACAGCAATATTCGAGGCAACCGAACTTACTACATGAATGAGTTTCACTCGGTGCCACGCATGAAACACTAGGAGGAGATAAATAACTGAGGTTCGACTCCCATTTCAAAAGATGAAAAATACATTCACGGATATACAAATGCAATATTCCACAAAACCTAGCTCCTGATTTTTAAACTGATAGGTACACCAACCACGGAACTGGCCAGAATTTCATAGTACGAAAAAAGATCCCATCTTTTCCATCTAGAATAAGAACTGAGCACTGCAAAAAGTTCAGTTCTAAAGGCACAGACATTTTCAACCTGCCAAACAACCTGAATTCACGCTCTGTAGACGTGGAGATTTTCGAATAACGTTTGGACAATTTTTCATCTGAGATACCGGATGAACCAACGTCGCACCAGAAAAAGCCAAAGAAGGAATTTTCAGGTCAAGTTCATAGACAGTTAAGGCGGTGCCCCATCTTGATACTAAACGTTGACTGAAACTACATAAGAATATAATGCATATATGCATACATAATATGTATGTATGTATGTATGTATGTATGTACGTATATATATCTATATAACTTTACAGATGAGATACGGATATTCTTCATATAGAGGTCACTTAGTATTGCTTAAAAAAAAACAAACTCAAATTGGAACTCCGATGTCTTTACATGGGATCATTCCACAAATGCAAGAAAGGCTATAAGAAGGATCGAGCTGATCCTGTATAGTAGCATGTATGCGGATAAACAAATATATTAAATACATGAAATACCAAATATGTATACATTTATACATGCAATGCATGGTGGAAGCTTTCAGATAATGAATTCTTATGTATAAATTCTTATGTATACCGAAAAGGTGAAAGGAAGGTATTATTATAAGTCCAACAGCTATTTATGGCGGATCGGCGATTTATAGTAATGTTGGTAGATTTAGTTCATCACAATATGCAGCCGTATGGATCCATATAACATAGAATGAGATGAGCCTCTATCATCAGGGTAGATATATTACGTTCCAGGTCTTAATGCAGTGTAATTTAAAGCTTTTAAGTTCTCCCAAATTGAACGTATTGATTTTATTTTATCAGGAATGCATACGACTATGTAACATTAGAGTTTCTAAGATTCCGCACATTGTTTACTGTAATTTATATTTTCTATTTTTATTTTCTATTTTATATTTTGTATCATATAAACGAAGTTTTCCACACAGCAAAATAACATTGTCCAATTCCTTTTGAGAATATAGGGCATATAGTTAATTAGTGACTAGAGGAAGTAAGATAGACTTCACAATGCCCAACATATTTTATATCAACTTCAATGATACTATGTTATCTGCGATATATTACATATGTTTATAAGCATGAGTATCTAAATACACACATATACACACGCAGATGTGTACACGTTAGAAACAGTTAACGTTAGAAATAGGTAACATTAGAAACAGGTAACTATCCACTTTGTCTCATATATTGCTATGAAGTCAGCTAAGAACTTTATATCCATAGAAATCCTACTAAACATCTGTCTCAAACTTCTCATTAGCAGGAGATTAATTTATTTTAAAGTAGAGCATACGAATAAAAGCCATGTGCAGAATGGCAGTTGGACTAAAATATTACTTCAGCAGTGGGCATCAGATTCCATCTATTTCTGACTCTGACAGTTAAATGAAAAGCGTAACGAAAGCAAGGTCTTTCATCCGTACTACAGCAGGAACGAAATAGGAAAAATTGCAAGATGCTATAATGGATTACTGGTTTTTCCATTTGATGTATATGTAACTACTAACGTAATGTAGAATCATACTACCACAAATTATCCATGATCATAACAGTGTGTCATATATTTATAATATTATTATTCACCAGGGAAGTGGACTCTGTTATATTGTCATAAGTAAGGAATTGACATATGTATATAGTTTAAACTAATTCCTGGGATTCTTTCGGAGAAATTGATATTCATATCTGTCTCAGTAACAGCCATTTGACTCTGTGAAAATACCGATTAACTTGAACTCTTTCCTAACCGTGTATTTCAGGGTTATACGTATACGAAATAGACAATAGCCTCCTGTTGTAAATTTCCTTGTAAATGGATGTTGAGATCATGTATTTATATATTGTAGAGTAAGGAAAACCGCGTCAGAGTATCTTTATATATTTATTGTATTTTGAAAATACTATTGAACTCTCATTTCTTCCCACATTTTTAATTCAAGTTTATTATAACTCTTCCCGTTCGTGA
The DNA here is from genome assembly GCF_001194135.2 of Octopus bimaculoides. NCBI lineage: Eukaryota > Metazoa > Mollusca > Cephalopoda > Octopoda > Octopodidae > Octopus > Octopus bimaculoides. The sequence continues at coordinate 61,892,585 of NC_068989.1, forward strand.
CATTAAATGCTGTTGAAAATGACGTTTCTTTTCGCACCGGGCTTTCTTCAGGAGTTGGCCGGTTTAATGCCATCATTTAGCTATGGGTGCACTTTGTGGAGAGATTCACTTCTGTTCCACCATTTCAGGTCTGAGTTGCGATCTTTGAATATCTTATTTTTGCCTGAAATAAGCCCTGAAAACAATTGCATATCACTGCAATTTCTGCTGATCGTAGTAAGAAAATATTCTGTACATGTAGATTTGGATAAATGTTATTTATGCTCTTTCTCTGTGTTTCACCTACAGCAGCTCCTAAAAATAACGTTAAATACTGCAACAAATTTTCAATAACATAATCCCTTATCTGTCATGATTTGAAATTATGCTGCTTAATAGGATCAACTAGTCCACTATTTCAGATACTGTATTCCTATATAATAGCTCTTAATTACTATACATGATTCCATATACCGCTGAATGACCCGACATTGCAAATATGTCAACACACACACACACCCACATATACACAACACACACACACACACACACATACACACACACACACACACATACAGATATATATATATATATATATATATATATATA
>NC_068989.1:61893315-61894788 GCF_001194135.2 Octopus bimaculoides
GAGCCGGCATTATGATTTTTGACAATTATCTTGTTGTTGTGCTGGCTAATGAAAGAGGCGAAGTTTTAGCAGCAAGAATAGCTGATCACAAGCGCTCTTCTATTGAATATTCTATAAAACGTATGGTTAGGTTGAAAGTGCCTAGAGACTAATTTTAAAAATTCCTTACCTATATTAGTTCTTACGACCATATTGAAAGCTGGGTTGAAACACAAAACTTTCCTAGTCCTAGTTCTAAGTACTGCGTTTCTGCTAACATTAGACTGGGTATACTGGATCCTCTCAGAGAATCCACTATTCCTTAAAGCACTATTATAATAAGGTGCTGCATTTTCGAATGTTGCTTCATCCGCAGAAATTGACGATATTCGCCTACCTACGTTACTGACTAAGTTTCTAAGAATAACTGGCGGATGGTAGGATGTTTTGCTAACATAAGATAATTTATCATTAGGCTTATGGTAAGGTTTAAATATATCTGAATTCAAACCTAAATTTACATCTAAGAAATCTACTTGTTTGAGGTTGGTATCTCTTGTAATCCGCAAGCCTATCTTTTGGAAGAAAGCAATTAAATCCTTCCTAATTCGTGGCCGGTTAAATTATAGGTGACTATAAGGCCAGCATCCCTATTCAATCCTGCGTCTATAAACGGGAATTCTAGTTTCAGATCATGCAAAATGTAAGCTCCTATAAGCGTACACAACTCAGCCTCGTCATATGCCCCGTCGGTACATCGAAAAGAGAATCCTCACTCTTTTTAATCCAGGTAGATTCCTCATAAAAAAGAAGTGATTTTCTTGCATGTATGATAATTTCTTGCATGTATGATAATATCTATTTCCGAGCTATCGATGTTGACATACTGTTTGGCGAATTCTAATGCTATCAGGAACAAAGATCTGGATTTTGATGGGGAAAAATCAACAATATCGAACTGCATAAATTTGCAGTCATGCTTATGGCTAATCCCTTTAAACCAATCTATTAGTGACTTATTGTTTTTCCATATCCGTAAATTTAAATCCCTATCTAACTTAGTTAAAATTCGATCTAACTTAGTTAAAATTCGATCTAACTTAGTTAAAATTCGACTTAACCTTCTTCAGCCGTGCAGCTCACATGGTCAGCTGTATGTTGAATGTTCCAGAGTTAGAGATAAAAAGAAGCTCTAGATTTTCAGTGATAAATACGGCAAGACGGAAAACAGCGTATATAAAGAAGCCCTTACATGAATAATATATGCATGTAATGTACAAAAGTGTAACGCCATTGAGTATTAAAAGTATGTGTTACTTCCTGAGAAATACAGTAATCTTACACTACAAGCAAACACCACTGTGTTAAGGCTATGAGTTTACAATACGACTTTATAACCCGAGGGAAACCGGGTCTTTCATAATTATAGTTTACTTATCTGAATAAGAAGAGCACCAACTCTGGGCAACGCCGGTTCATTCAGCTAGTATATAT
>NC_068989.1:61894879-61896917 GCF_001194135.2 Octopus bimaculoides
ATATATATATTTATTTATACATTTACTGAATTTTAAATTGATGATTACATTTAAATGATTACATTGTTCAATTAAACGGAGTTGCATGAAACGATCGTTCTGCATTACCTTTGGATATCCTTGTTGCTTATTTTAATTATACACACACACACACACGCATATATATATATATATATATATACAACATAATTCATACATGTATATTGATATATATACATATGTGTGTGTGTATATGTGTGACTGTGTTTATATGTATGTCTCTCTGCGTGTGTGTGTGTGTGTGTGTGTGTGTGTGTTGTGTGTGCTGTGTATGTTTTCCAGTCCGTGTGTAGTGGATATATACCATATGTATATATATAACATTTGTACAATTTATCAAATGCTAAGTGAATGGCATATATTTTCACAAGACCGATTGTGTCTTCTAATTGCAATTATAATTGTCGTATTATGTAGGCGAAACTCTACATGCAGTTATTTATCATGGTGCAAAGCACTTCAGAAGTAATTTGATTTGTGTCAGCCACATTGTAAATATTCATAATCGGTGTCAATTATTTCTTCTGAACGATCACGTCTAATGATGATATCGACGTTTATCCGTATCACTGAGGAAATCTAACAATATCAACATTTCTCATTTGCAGACATTACTTCCTGTTAAATAAAGAGCCACACCTACATGAGCTTACATTCAAGAAGCGCAGTGTAATAGTTTTAGCACTTCAATGTTATATTTACTTTTGAAATATAACAACAGGTAGGTTTGTTATATAGCTGCACAGATAGGCGTAGGAGTGGCTGTGTAGTAAGTAGCTTGCTTACCAACCACATGGTTCCGGGTTCAGTCCCACTGCGTGGCACCTTGGGCAAGTGTCTTCTACTATAGCCTCGGGCCGACCAAAGCCTTGTGAGTGGATCTGCTAGACGGAAACTGAAAGAAGCCTGTCGTATATATGTATATATATGTGTGTGTATATGTTTGCGTGTCTGTGTTTGTCCCACCAACATCGCTTGACAACCGATGCTGGTGTGTTTACGTCCCCGTAACTTAGCGGTTCGGCAAAAAAGACCGAGAGAATAAGTACTAGGCTTACAAAGAATAAGTCCTGGGGTCGATTTGCTCGACTAAAGTTGGTGCTCCAGCATGGCCGCAGTCAAATGACTCAAACAAGCAAAAGAGTAAAAAGAGTAAATAATCTCAGTTAATCCAAAGTTTCTCATTCTTCAAATTACATATGAGTAAATATACAGCATATCTGAGTTTGTGTATGTATGCATGTATATATACATGTGTGTGCATGTGTGTGTGTGTGTGTGTGTGTGTATGTTTGTAGGTATGCTGGTACAAACATGAAAAATAGTACGAAATACATGTATATGTATATTTTTATTAATATTTTATTAACGTTTATGGAAAGTCATTATAGCTTCACTCCTCTTTTTACCGAGAATATTCAAATCCAGCAGGCGCCAGGGACCTAGGCTAAAAGCATTAAGTTTCTGTGAAAAGCAAACGAGTGTATACAAAATTAAAACAAGAACGTGAAAAGGAAACCCGAGAAAGGTAGAATACAAAAGAACGGCTTTCGGCTACACAACAAACGGGAAATAATTGTACATTTACAAATACAGATAGATAAATAACAGAAAGGGTGTTTCGGCTATCGGATGAACGTACCGTTAGTACAAGGTTTAATGCTTTTAGTTGAAATCTCTGGCACCTACAGGATTCAAACAGTCTCGGTAGGAAGGGGTGCGAAATTATAATACATTTCCAGAAACAGACTGAAGAGGAAATCTGCTGCGAGTGGTCTGTGAATCTCGTTTCTGTTCTGTTTGCCGTTTGTTATGTTATCGTCTATTTTCTGTATGTTGTGTTTTGTTTGACTTCCGCTTGTTACGTTCTTTTTGTCATACCTCTGATTTCTTATATATGTACACACACACACACACAGACACACACACACATGTATATATATATATCTGTATGTGTGTGGGCGTGTGTATATATATATATATATATATATATATATAT
>NC_068989.1:61897652-61898354 GCF_001194135.2 Octopus bimaculoides
ATATATATATATATATATATATATACACACATACATATGTAGGTGTAGATTAAAGTTGCACATTCATACATGTTTTCTATACATGTCTTTATCTCTATGCGTACGTGCGTGGTGTTTTCTGTAAATACATGCGGCTTTAAATATAGCTTTCCGTAGAATGTTAGTTATGATAAAAAATGTTCGCAATTAAAACATATTCCCAGTTTTGCACATAGGAAAATATTCGATGTAAAAATGATTACTTACTGATTTTCCCCCAATAATGTTATGACAGTAATATAGGAATACACCATGAAAATGCATTATTTATGAAATTGCTTACTATCCTAATACACTTTGTTCAAAGTAAAATTGAATATGAATGAGTACCATGGTTTAATCTAGAGAGAAATTAATGATATTCATAAATTAAGACTAAATAAAGTTAATATATGTCTAACACGCAGCCAAGCAAAATTTTGTTCAGAGCTGAAGATTTGGAAATCTAATTTCTTCACTGCCTATTAATGAAGACGCTTATATATGTGCAAGGTGTAACGCGAGAATTGAATAATGTATATCATCTATTTGGGAATATATTAACGAAATCAGAAAAATTGCTGGATCATAAAAAGATAGGAACGTATAATTTCCACTCCCGACTGATTAAGAATGATTAAACAATGAAATGAATAATATATGTAGACACATTTTAGAGATGCT
>NC_068989.1:61898454-61903321 GCF_001194135.2 Octopus bimaculoides
ATATATTCTTTAATATTCATTTATATTCATTTATATTCATTTATATATTCATTTATATTCATTTATATTCATTTATATATTCATTTATATCTATGTTTATTTATATATTTATTTGTGTCTGTCTGTCTTTGTATGTATGAATGTATGTATGTATGTATGTATGCGTGTGTAGTCGTATTATGTCATTTTATATACCTACCACGATTTGGCATTAACCAGAATGATGATTCAATACTCTGAAGTAGAGAGCATGTTAGTTTTGTTTTTGCCATGAAAAGATTGGAAGGAACTCGAAGTTTCATTCACTTGCCTCATATGTATGTCTGTGTGCGTGTATATGTGTATATGTAAGTGTATGTATGTGTGTGTATATGTGCTTGTATACGAGTTTGCATGTATGAATATATATAATTTTTCCAACTGTTATTGCCTGAGTTCACGATCGAAGTTATGTTGCGGTTTGTCTTTCCGATGCTGATATTATGTAAAATAGAAGAGCAAGGTGATGATCTGAAGTAATACTTTGCCGTGCAAAGGCATTTTGTTTTACCTCCATTTATGATTTTACTAAACCCCAAACCACACTGAGTGATACGCAGGAAGACAGTTTTTGTTATCTAGCGAGCTTTATAACCATATTATTTACTCTTCTATACGCAGATAGTGTTTGTGCTCGCACGTGTGAAGTTGTGCGTCTCCTTTTATGACTTGCAATTAGACTTCTGTTTAAATATAAACAATATGAGAGATCACTATGTGGATCCCTTGTATGCGAAAAATAGACGTCAAACCGACTAGCGACTAAATCTGTGTTCTCAACTTAGTAAGACGCTAGATGTTTAAGAGCTAGACAAATCAAAAGAAATAAACATAGCACTTAATTCTGGTTATCTTAATAATATTAAGAAAAAAAAATCATAATCTACGTTGTTTCTTCAAAGTATGCGTCACATAGTAGAGTTATTCAGCTTATTAAATAATCTATATACTGAGCCAATTTTTTTTTCAACCGTTAACAAAATAACTTATATGTAGTTTAAAACATCTATTTTATGGTCTGCAAAATATTTAATGTACATAATTTAATATTATTTCATATTTAATAACTTTGAAATAATTTTAAAAATATGTTTTCAAGCATATATTTTCCAAAAGATGTTTTGAACGTAATAATTTTAAAAAGCTAATGTTATTAAAATTTTGGCTGATATTTTATTGGTTTTTCTAAAGTATTTAAATCAAATATCGCTGTTTCTTTGATGGTACTTGATCTCAGTGGAGTTACAATTTTAATTTTATAATCAAGCATGGTTCTCTACAACTCAAAGTTACCAGTTATCCAAATGTTCAGGGCAGTTTCAATATGATTTTCACGACTTTTCCAATGTTCAAATTGTATTTGTGTGTATTTATATTCATGAACATCAACCGACGCTTCCGTAGTCGGTATGGTTCACTTGCAAGCCAGCCGAGTCTTAGAATGTGTGTGACCGAAGTCATTTAAGACTTAAGCTTGTTTTCTCACTCATAGATCTATGTATGATTCCGGATGTAGTAACCTCTCAGCAAGAAATGCAAGTTGCATTTACATTGAAATCCTGTAATAACTATACCTCCCAAGGAGCAAATAAAGAGACAATGTGTATATAGATAGTGGCTATCTGTATAATATGTTCGTGAATGTTTAATAGGTCGGATGTGGTGCTGAACAGAAATCAAGAACTTCGGGAATATGCATATACACCCATTACTTGTTTTTGCATCTTTGATTATATTATTTACGTAGACGTATTCGTATACGAAACATCGTAACTCTCAGTGCTAGCTCTAAAATTTGAAATGACAATTTTAAAAAGTGATTGAATCGCACTGTTATCACGGCAGGGAACATCATTGACTTATGAAGACTTTAATATAATTCGTAGTATGTTACGGTTGCATAACGAAAAGCAGTTTCCCTAAAGCAATTAAAAAGGGATAGTTAATAAATATGATGCAAAAATAATAACAGTGTTCTAGCATGCCCACAACTCACAGTCTGAGATGGAGAACAAATTAAAGATAGATTTCAAATTGTTCTAAGTATCCGTATTTAAGACAGTAAAGCTTTTCCTCGCAGATTAGTAACCACGTTTATGTACATAGACCGCTTAAGTGGAATTGGATAGAAATTACATGAATATTTGTATTATTATTAAGGATGGCTGTTATATTTTATGTAATCATTTTCGGTTCAATCCGCTTCATATGTCTCCTTATATTCTTCAGTATAAACCATCTATCAATCAAACACGCATTTGACATGACTAACCGAATGGTTTATAATTTAGGCATGAATGTGATTCTTCGGAATTACCAAAATTTAATGTTCCAATATAAATATATATTAAGTATATTATACCTTTAGAGATATAGGACTGAACACTTCGTTAAACGTCTTCGTAAGTTAACTTCAGAAAGCAATGAAAGGGTAAATAACAAACGAATATATAGAAAAATATTCTGAAGTAGAATTACAAGATGTAAAGTAAAAGGGATGCTAAGAATGTGAAACTGATTAGATAGAAGACACATAAATTCCTTACTCACCCCGGACTAAGTAATCCAGATAGAGTTTACTCACTTTTCACCATGAGTTAGAGTTTATTTATTATGGGGTGTATAAAGCGAGTGGGAGTTGGGAGGTGAATGTTTGCGTGTAAGTACTTTAGGTTGTTCCCGGCTAAATGGGATTTTTAGATGAAGAATCTATCGTATCATTTGTACAGAATCAAGCGGGTTTTCCAATACTTGAGAAAGACAAAGATGTTTATATGTGGAAAAAAAAAAAATGTTCGCATATTTTCTATTAAGAAGAGGCGGTTTAGCCGTTAGAATTTCCAGGCGTTCGGTTAAACAAATATGGCAACGTCTATTGGTAGAGTTGTAAGAAGTTGTTTTTGCGAGTATGCGCGATTCTAATGTATATTCTATTTTTTATCCTTAAGCTCCCAGATATAGCTACTAAGCCCTGTAAAATTGTCCACGTGTTTACTCTCGCTAGACGTTTCACCGGTGGTGTAAAGAAAGGGGGTTAACTCATGGTGAAAATGGCGCTAACTCTATCAGGATTACTCAGTCCGGGGTAAGGAATATATGTGTCTATTGGACTTAAAGGTATAGGAATTTCATAGTAAGGGAGGAAGCCCTGTGTAGGTGTAAAATGATTTATGATGGAGTGTGTAAATCGAGTGGAGGCTGGAAGGTGAATGTTTGCGTGTGAGTACTTTAAGTGGTTCCCGGCTAAATGGAATTATTTAGATGAAGAAGCTAGCGTAGGATTTGTACAGGGTCAAGCGGGTTTACCATTACTAGGAAAATACAAAGAGTCCTATATGTAGTCAAAATGAACTGTTCTCATATTTTCTGTTAAGAAGAAGTGGTTTAGCCGTTAGAATTTCCAGGCGTTCGGTTAAACAAACATCGCACCGTCTATTGGTTGAGTTTTAAGAAGTTGTTTTCGTGAGTATGCGCCATTCTAATCTATATTCAATTTGTTTGTCCTTAAGCTCCCAGATATAGCCTTACTCCTATTTCTGAAGCTAGATTCATGTTGGAGGTACAAAAGCATCATTTGGTTTTCGTGGCTCCTATATAGGAATTTATATGGCTATTTGAATACATCACATTGGTATCTAGTTTTACATCTATTAGACAATTGGCTCTTACTTCTATCCCTGCAGCTACGTAAATTATTAGGCACATCTGTCTTCGTGTTATGTTGTGGAGGGGCTTTTACTACTCTCGTTTTTGTGTTACTTGGAGGCGCTTCATTAGTGGTGGGATTTGTTCTGTTAGTCTGTTGGTTGTTAGATTTATTGTTCCTAGTATTCCTAGCTTCATATTATTTGTCTTTATTCTCATTACCAATGGATCCATATGCCTTTCGCTCTCCTCACCTCTACATATGACTATGCATTCTGATGATGTCTACCACTAGAACTGGTAAACAGTAACGATCGCAAATGTACTATTACTACCACTTTTCTTAATTAATTAATTAAATTGACGGTTTACTAGCGCAAACGACCAACTTCTTCCGTTACTTTCCCTCCATTTTTCTTGCATATAATTTAAACTACGGTTTACCAGTTGAATTAGCTGCTACTGTATACATTTTATCAAGGACTGTACCTACGCAGCTAATCACCAGGAGCGTGTTTGGTTTTAACCATCCTTTAGAGGTTTTAAACACCTCTAACTTATAGCTATATATGTGTATATATATATATATATATATATATAAAACCTTCAACAAAGTAACAGTCAAGTATACAACTTGAACTGACGCACATATCAGTACATAAACATACGTTCACATGTCCATACATATGTACACACACACACACACACGCACACACACACACACGCACACACACAAACACGTCTACACACTTACCCTATTACTCACGTACATCCATAAGTACATACGTGCATACGCACATACATACATATATACATATATACGTACATGCGTATAGGCATGCACACATGCATACGCATGTACACAGATGCATACGCCCACACATGTGCAAGCACATACATACATACATACATACATACATACATACATACACACGTATGTATATATCATGAACTAACTGTTACTTTCTCAGATGCACCACAAAATTTTGTCAGTGAACAGGTCGCGGTTTCAAAGCGACGAAAATATTTTGCCAAATTAAATTTAAATGTTGAAGTGAATCTAACGGATTTTGTGTGTTATTTTAAATGGCTTATAAACACCTTCCACGCTGCAATTGTTTTCGTTCCAGCACACGATCTCAGATCAGGTCACTTGCTATGCAAGTACATCACCGTAATATAT
>NC_068989.1:61903648-61912215 GCF_001194135.2 Octopus bimaculoides
GTGTGTGTGTGTGTGTGTGTTTGTGCTTATATGTGTGTGCGTGTGTGTGCGTGCGTGTGTCTGTGTGTGTGTGTGTGTGTGTGTGTGTGGGCGCGCGCACACGTAAGTCTGTTTGTCGATGACCTAGCGTGCTTTACGGCTTACCAGTAAGTTAATGATTTGCAGAGGAGCATGTTTAAAATATTTGTTCCCAATCCAGTTACAGAAAACCTCCTGTCAGACTTGTGCTCAGAACTACAGTAACGAGGTCGTTGAAAATTGTCAGCTACAACGCAATCGTTTACAAATTGCGTTGTATAGCAAAATTATCGTCGGTGATTTTGTTGGTCGTCATGGCGATTATGTCACGGCTTTCCGAAGTATTAGCATTGTAAATTATCTCATCAATTCACAGAAACAGCCTTGGTTCATAACTTGCAGTCACCAGAATGAAAATGTCTATAGCATAAATTTCTTCACGAAAAATTATATAGGAAAATCATTAAAGGTAGTGTTGTCAATAATTTTTACAAAGTTATTTATTGATATCTGATAACTCCAGCGTATATCTCAATGCCATGAAATAAGTAATCAATTTTGAATCAATGTATATATATCATTGCAGCTTACAAGCGCGCAAAAAATAAACCTTTGCTTTGAAAGATACTTAAAAACACTTTAAAAACCCTTTGGGATATGCAAATATAAGATATATGATAAAGGCGAGGTAGTGTGTATCGTCGTATGCATACATGACTTGAATCTGCTTGCAACAGGCGAAGATGAAGTAGGTTCACTCGTTGGAAGTCGCATAGAAAAGTCATTAAATTAGCTTAGGGGATTGGAACGTGTAGGGTATTAATAAAAAAAGGTAGGAGAATGACGTAATGCAATGGAATACAATTATCATAAGCGATTTCTAAATCATATACACACGGTTTCTTTTGAACGTTTATGTATGTTTAGTTTCGGTAAGACACTTTGCATAGAAGATAATTGCAGCAGGTTACAGTTAGTACGTAAATCTAACAGAAATGCAGCAGTAAAATTACAAACTGATTATAAACATGAACACGCAAATCTCATTTCTTTTGAGAAAGAGTGAATACACTCCACAATGGTATAAAACTAAACAAGTAATGTAAAATATATAGAGGGTGAGAGTGACAAAACACATTTGGTGTTTAAGGATCTATATTGGACTTAATATACTTCATGTAATATCATTTCATATATCAGGATTCGGGATTGGCAGAAACCTAAAAAGGTTGGAGAAAATTCCTTTAACTACATAGCTGCACTTCATTACTCTCTACATTCAAAATTAGTCTAGTTAAAATTTATATTTCGTGGTTCTAGAGCCATTAAAAAGTGATAAAATGAAAGGTTCATTATCTACATTCATCAATAAATCTGCTTAATTGATTCTTTGGTCGAAATAGAGTTTAGAGGATTTGTTGATAAACTAACTTAGTGTGAAGCGGAGTATAAGAAATGGAAAATAATTAGAAGAAAAGTTAATTACTCCAGGACATTTTGATACGTTAGATTTATTAAGTGTGAATACCAGGACTGTAATTATTTATGAAATGCTATTAGAGATTAGGGATTACTGGAAATAAATGAAAATAAAAGGTCGAATGTCAGAATATATTACAAATATATTCATATTTTTTTCTGCATTTATAGACGAAATAGCTTAGAATATCGAAAAGCTTTTTCATGGACGTTTACGTAATGAAGATATAGTTTAAAGACTTTGTCTAGTTGGCCGATTAGTCTGAGTTTCAGTTAGCAACAAAAGATATTGTCCTTCATTGCGACAAGAAATAACCCAGTTAACTATTACAACAGATTTCAAAATAGCTAGAGTTTATATTTGCTCTAGGCTGCATCAGTTAAATGTTTTAACCTACAGGCAGCACCATTTAAAAGGCTGACAGATTTAAATGGTTCGCTTAAAGGCATTTCAACTAATATAGAAGTCTCATAAAATAGGGTTCCCAGTGGTATATTGTCTTTGACCTAAAGTCCCACTGTGTGATTAAGTACTTTCAATCTAGACAGTGTTCGAGATTTTAGAAGATATAGCTATGTGGACCGTATCTTTCTGCATTCCCACCTTACTTTATAGGTGCCACTTGAAAAAGTTTTGTTGTGCCAAAGACTCGCTCGTAGTTAATCAACCGAAAATTGTGCACTGTACTACCGCGTTGTTCGTAGCTACTAGAGAGAAAGGAAAACGAATTTGATTTGCCTTGCATGGGAAGGTGACGGTTGCATTTTCACTTTGGGTTATGTTATTAACAAGAATATACTTACATTAACAGCTGTCCCATAAAACACGGCATGAAGCTGTGTGTGAAGCGAGTTCCTATCATTCGTCATAGAACGTTTGTTGAAGAAATCAACATCATTATCATCAAACTACTACAACATCCACCCAAACCACTACAACAACCTCGAACAACAACGACGTATTTCTCTATTTGTCTTCGATTCCTCGCTCACACACTCTACTTTCCCCTTTCTGTCTACTTCCCATTTTACATCTTTGTTCTTCCTCCTTCTTCTTCATTTTCTCCCTCTTTTATTATGCATGTACGGTTGCTTAGGAGAAGGGCTATTCAGGGGTGAAAATCATTGTGCATTTCTAATACATTGTCAATCGGTGGCCATTTGCCAGTTTTATAATAGCAAATAAAGATGTTCCAACAGTATACAATATAAGAGGCAAGAATACAAATAAACATTATAAAAGATTTAGTTTGCTGCCAATTCAATATAGAAAAACACGAGCAAAGACGAAGGCCAGTTTAAGTGTTTACCAACAAAACACAACCTTGTTTTAGAATAATGAATCATATTACAATAATATCATAAAGGAAAAATATACGTATAATCAGTATCAAACGATTAATTGCCAAAACTGTGTGCAAATGCTAATTCAATGTCATCTCAGGAAACTATAATTTGATAATTGTCATGTGACGAGTAACACTATGTAATCAAAAGTTGTTTGGATTTTTCTTTGCAGAAAGAGGAAACAAGAAAACAAATCTATTTCTATAATTATGTAATTACCATTAAAAATTAAGGTGTTTGTGTGAAAATAAAATCATATTTACCAATTCAAAGAGAGGACTCGGAAAGAGAAACAATTTCCCACATTGAAGCATTATCGATAAAAGTTCATTAATTATAAGTCATCGATAAAGATGGTTGCCACAGTGAAACAGTAAACATTTAATAGAATGGCTTTGTTTGTATCTACCAATTTGTGCAAGTTTGGAGCTTGAGCAAGACAGGAAATTATTATTTTAAAACAAAGTCGATTGTTCGGCTGTTATTGAGAGAGGCGGATGCAGATACAAAACAGAAGACACAAATAACAGTGTTACGAGATAAATGCAGGGCGCTCTGCTCGTCAAAAGAGCCGTATATAAATACATATACATACACAGACACAGGGATATACACACAAACACATACACATATAAACATATATTTACACATACTTTATTCTTAGCACAATTAGTAAAATCTAATCCGCCAGTCCTATTGTCTATTGTGATAGATTTACTGCTATATGTCTCAGCTACATTCATTTCTACCGTTCTTATATTTTCCCAAGCATTCTATCCATAGGTATTTGTGGACTGTTATTTCTAGCGATTCCCGCGCCATGTCTTGTAGGGGTTGATACTTGTATTGAAGTTGTCTTCCCTCGAGAGTTGCACCTTACTGTATTACAGTTCCCCACTACATTATCTGTTATGTTGGTGTTATTGTTCAAGTCTCTTCTCTTATTAACTATTCCTGTACTGTCACCCGGTTTACCTTTATCACTATTCTAGTAAATGGGGTCATTTTTCTTGTCTACATATATACACACATACATGCATAAACATACATACATACATATACACATACACGTATATAAATGTATACACACAAACTCACACATATTTATATAACCCAATACGTATATATTTATACACATACAAACATATGTAATAAAATCAAAGACGCCTTTCTGCATAGAGAAGTGAGTATAACATATGGCATGAAGGGATTATTTTCCGAATTATTTTAATGGGTTTTGCTGCATCTGTTCTCTCGTATATACTAAATTCTCCAAATGATAGGTTTATTGACTTCCTGTTTCTTCCAGTTGGTTATCAAAGTGGATAAAGATAATGGAATCTCGAAACTCAAACAGCGTGCTGCCTTTCGATACGTCTGCATAGCAATAAATATTACTTGAAAAGGTTACGTCGAATATTAATATGGATAATGCATTCGACAGTGAAATACTTATTCAGCTGCCGCAACTTGTAAATTCAACAGGACCAATATTCTACAAAGACAAACGATGATTAGGGAGAACAATACGATTATGTATTAGGTCAAAGTTCTGAATGTGATCAATGTCCCTCTATAACAAAACTTTCCAGCTACAAAATTCTATGTAACTACGTCGTGTGGCTTGAATATCTTATTATTCATGAAAATAGATGGATGAAGCGAAATTTGTGTTCATGTGATTGCCGACCCATATTAATGGATCATAGAATATTAATGCTATCAATATTATGCCTAATAGTTTCATTTATTTCCTTTCACGCGCTTTGGGTTGTTATATTTTTTCGATTTTTCTTCTATATTCATTGATCCATTAAGATTCTTTCTGTCTTTCATATAATAACTATTTTAACAAGGAATAATCATTACAGATGCAACTAAATCAGCCATCTACTACACGAACCTAATGGTGTCACATGTGATATCTACTCAGACCGTTCAGAAAGATATCTCATATATCGGATACCAAGGAAAATCTCCCATTTACTTTGACACGGATAACTCTACACACTCTGTAGTGCTCAACGATAATTCGAATTACTGCCATTGGGATTTTGCAACACTTCAGATTTTCAACAGGGGACTGCAGGCACACTGTTAATACATGCTAGACACCGAACTCATACTCATCGTCGGCCATAGTATTGTGCTGCATCGAAGAGAGAACTGGCTACAATCGTGTAGAAGGCACCGATTACTTTCATTCAAAACCAAACCGTTTCATGTTCTTTACACACTTTTGATTTAGACCCATCACTTAAGGTCTGACGAAGAAAGCATTTTAGTTTCAGTTGAAGAATCGATTGCGGATCATTATATCTCTTATATTTCTTAATCACTATCTTAAAAAAAATAATAATAAATTTTGGCTAATTCGTATCCATACGTTCTAATAAACTTCTTCGGAGTACTGCGCAATTTGGATATGATATATCCTATTTAAAATGCTGAGGAATTGTGTTGTAATTTTAAAGAGTGCTGATTGCAAATGAAAGCTATGTCCAATATTTATTACGTCTTAATCACTTCGTATGTGCAAATGAGATGTCTTTATTCTGCATAGGTGAACTAAAGGAAATTCAGTGACTGTCAGGGAGAATTGATAGTATCTTAGAAGGTTTGTAAACTTTTGCCCATTACTTTCAAATTTGCGAAGGCTGGAGGAAGGATCAATGCACAAATCACTTGCAAGCTTCTCTCTGGAATAATTTGGTTTATTTATAGAACTAAATCATACACTGTATCTTATTGTATATTAACGTAAACAAATGCACATTGTGCTGTAATAACTCTGTGGTTAACAAATGTCCTTTACAAAGGACGTCACCTACGCAACTGATTTAAACTGTAAGAACAGATTGCCAAACGTATTTCGAGAATATTTTTACCATCTGAATAAGCCAGGAAAATATACAGGTATGGTCAAAAGAATCTGTGTAACAGAGCACTAGACACTGAAAGTAAGAATCTATATGTTAAAAATTTACCCAATCAAATGTATTGAAACGTCTTTTATTTTGCAAACAAATGCGCGTATCTATGTGGTTTTCTGTATGAAAATGTATTAGCAATTTTCACAGTGATTTAAGCTTGTAAAATAATGTGTCGAGTTGTGTGTGTACACTCGAAAATAAATATTGATAACAAAAAAAGAGAAAACACGACCATTATCTACGTAGAGATTGATAAATAAGCAAAAGTAGATCTAAGTATTCAGGGCAGTGAGATAACACAAAGATGTGAAAATTGCCACCGGTGGGTGTGCTTCCACAGAATATGACGTCATGCCGCCCCACATCATTGAACAGGAACTTAGACACAATTCATACGGTTGTATGAAAATGTTTAAAGCTGTGGTCAAATCATGACCGGAGTGGGTTGCAACTAGAAGGCCATATCTATAGTAGTAGAATGTGTCAAAAATGGTTGGCGGATAATTTCTACTACTTCACCAACCCCAATATATATACATTTATTTATGTCTAGAAAAACAATTATGTGTAATCAATGTCGATTGGAAAAACGGTGAGAGGTTAATTTACATGCAAGCGACATTTTATTAAAACAATCGTAATTTGAAGTTTAATATCAACAATTATTGTATTCATATTGTTCGTGTATATAGGTATTATATCATATTTCAGTATAGCTTAAACTCTCAAATCTCTGTATAACTGAAGTATCAGGAATTAAGTGAGTTAGAAATATATATGCAATAAACAACGTTGTTTTTTTTTTACAAAAACCTCAATTGTCTGAAACTGATAAGGAATTCAATTTCGAATTAATTTACATCAAATAAAGAACAACATAAACTGTCTATCTTTAACGATCCACTGCAACAGTAACAGTCGCTGGTACACATACGAACTTACACGTACATTTCTTCATCCCCACTTACACAGATATACAGACCCACATACATAAACAGATTTCATGTCTTTGCTGCCGTAATTCGTTAAACACACAAATACACACACGTATGAGTGTGTATATATACTTCAGTTATATGTCTATGTATATGTGCACATGTATTTGTGTATACACGTGTGTGCTTATAAGCGTATGTAAGTGTGTGTATATGAGGGTGTATACGTGAGTGAGTGGGTGGGTGAAAACATCAATTACTTCACGAAGAATAAAGAATAACATTGCATTCAGATTATCTCGATGTTTCTTTGATGTATAGTCGTCGAGAATATGGTGTGTCGTTGTATTGAAGTGAAAGACAGACAAGTTCATGAATTATTATTGAATGCAAAACTTATTTGTTTATTTGAAAGAAATTTCATAAATAGATCTATATTGTCAGATAATATGATCTATGTGAACATAATACCTATTTTACTTTCCAAGGAAATTTAAATAATGAGAAATACAATCTATTAGAAAGAAACACACGCTAAAAGAAATTTAAAACATCCTTGAAAGAAATTTGTTTTTTCATCATCGTATTATAAGGTAAACATCTATTTATAAATTATCGTAAGATTACAGACCTGTTTCAAATAAGCCGTCGCTTTCAATGCTTTGCGCTTCATAAATTACGGAATGGTTTTAGTGTTCATTAAATCTCTCTAGCGATTATATTATCTGTTAGGAAAATACACTTTAGTTCCAGTCTTTAGTTGCTTTTAGAAGTTGTTATTTTCTTATGGTTATTAATAAAATGTATTCATCGGGAATGCAGTACATGCAATCAAGGCACACTACACAGAGTCATGGCTAAATCCAAGAACAAAAGAAAACAAAACCAACTCCCGATGGTTTGAAAAACAATTTTGTCTTCTTTAATATTGCAAATTCACTGACAGATATCCATAAAACGATATGAGCCTCTTCAAGACATAAACTACAAAGACTAGTAAGGATACGGAGAGGGCTAAGCTCCAACAATACAGAATATCGTTCCACATGACAGCGCATAATGTTCCATAGTGGAAAATATTTAAGTCGCAAGCAGCTTATTAATCCTTTGTAAATATAACGTAAAATATACAAATATAAGATATTCTCAGATCCGAGGCGGCGTTTGCTATCTATAAATATTTCTTTCATTGTACTCTAAAATGCATCACTCCTGACTGGCATGATGCGATTTGCCGCATAATTGCAAAGTCTAGCTTGAAATTGTGGCTTTTCAGCACCCCGGAATTTTATAGTAACTTCATTGGAACTACATCTCAAACTGTCTTCCTTTGCCAAATTCACCCTGTTAATACCCCATTTACTCCGTATCTCATCTCTCTATAGTTCAAATTTATACATATTCATAGTGAACTTGCAATTGTTCTTGGGGAATTATGTAAGAGCGTATAAGTTCTCAGACAAAAAAATTCTACAAAAGACAGGAACGGGCCATTCATCTATGGGAAACGAAAAACAATATTTTAAAACATACCATTATTCTTTTACTGTTTTACCTGTTTCAGTCATTTGACTGCGGCCATACTGCAGCATTTAGTCGAACAAATCGACCCAAGAACTTATTCTTTGTAGGCCTGGTATTTATTCTATCGTCTGTTTTGCAGTAGCGGATGTCAAGCGATGGTCAGGGGACAAACACAGGCGCACAAACATACATACACGCACACACGCACACACATACACACACACACACACACACACACACACACACACACACACATATATGTATAGATACGACGAGCTTCTTTCACTCGACCAAATCCACTCACAATTATCTGGTCGGCCCGAAGCTGTAG
>NC_068989.1:61913221-61918759 GCF_001194135.2 Octopus bimaculoides
CACATGGGGTGTGCAAGATAGAAAGTGTAGTGTATATGAGTTGTTTTGTTAGTGTGAGTGAAGAGAGAGAGGGAGAGAGAGGGAGGGAGAGAGAGAGAGAGGGAGAGAGAGAGGGAGAGAGAGAGCGAGCGATAGATAACAGATTTTAAAAAAATTTCCTCTTTTTAGTGTGTGATTGACAGACAAAAGGGGACAGACAGTGGTTGTTATGTATGTATGTGTGAATGGCTTCAGTCACACACACACACACACACACACACACAAGAACATGTGTGTGTGTGTGTGTGTTGCCTGTATATATATACACAATATAAACGATATTCTCCGTTTCTCCACAACTAATCTCCAAATTAGCTGAATCCATTGCTCTACTCATTGCGACATATAGCTGGTCGCGGGTGAACATGGGAGAGAGCATAAGTGACCACAACAAAAATATTAAGTGCTGACTGTACGCGTAGACACGGTCCTTCGCAAATGAGCAGCTATTATTTTGTAAACAATGTTTCGAAACTGTTCATGTGTTTGGAAGGAGAGATCTGACTTTCACATCTCTGCGGGAGAAGGTATGCCTCTCTGTTCCACTTACAAAACTTACGTCCGTGTGCCAAATTTGCCTCAGTTGAGGGCATTACTCTGGTAGAGGATGGCGGTGGGAGAGGGGCAGGGAAAGGGCGTACAAAAAACATGTGTGTGTGTTGCCCATATATATATATATATATATATATATATATATATATATATACTTAAGATTTAGTTGAGATCTGAACGAAGGAGAAATTTTGGTAACTAGAAAGAATTCAACTTTAATAATAATCCATTATATACGAGGATATAATTGAAATTAATACATCGCTTAAGTAACAAAAATTGGTTTCCCAATATATTAATCTATGATAAAAGAGACGGTGTCTAACCATGATGTAAATTGGTTACGTATCTAAAATTTATTACACTAAAACTTTACTTTCTTCCCTTCCGATTCAACAATATCGGTAATGTATAGGATCAAAGGAATCAGTGATATTCATTCAGTACGAACACTGACATTCTACACCTCACCTCAAACAGCATAGCAAACGAATCTTTCATTATACACCGTTTTCAGGATGGAAATATTTATAAACCAAATTCTATTATTTATATGGTTATTTAAATAGAGGTTTTAAAGTATTTGAAAGATCTTTCCTAAAGCATTTTTGATGTCACTTATATTGAATTTCATTGGACATTGCAACGGCTCCTTTATTTAGTAATCGAGATAAAAGCAGTGGAGATACTTTATATATTTATAATTCTAAGTATACTTGCATTTCGTTTGAACAATAAAATCTGAAGTGTGATTTTTGTTTTCTTTTGCTGCGACTTGCCAAACAGCAGCGAAAACGTTTATCTGCATAACAAAATAAAAATGTCTCCTATAACTCTGTGTAAAATGAAACTGTTGGTTGCGATACATATGCTGTATAATCAAAATTATAACGTTCATTCTTTACAGTATTCAATTAGTTTATAATTTTAAGGAAACATTTTGTGCTTAATATTAAGAGCGATACATAAATGCAAATTGCAACGCACTGTAACTAGTGATTTTTTTAATAAGTTATTCAAGGAAAAGTTTTATTCACAATTTTGGTGGTAATCGCATTAAACCAGTGGTCCATTGCCTGGAATCGCATGCATTCTTCTCAGCAATACCTGAGAAGTAACTAAGTAAAAGAAGATAAGCAGCAATAGACGCAATCTGACAATTTGTAGTTTTAGATCAAATGGGACTGATTAAGTATAATGTATTCAATAACATCTAATGTAAGTTGTGTTATGAATTCAATAACGTCACATCTAATTGTTATAATCTGGTAAACAAGATGCTCTGGTTGACTATATAAACAGAGTTACATGATACTGAGACAACCCACACAGAGAGCTACAGTTTTCGTTGAAAGAAATACGTAAAAATGTAATAGCTGTACATGTTACTGCAATGTTATTGTTTGATAATATTCGGAGACATGAGAATTATGCACACACCAGCGCGCGCACACACACACACACACACGCACATATATATATATATGATAAAAGCACAAAAAGTCTTAAAATACATTTGACAAATTACATGCAACAACATGGCTATCATTCTGATACCTCTTATTAAAATAGACAATTAACGTCTAGTTTTTTTTTTGTGACGACAATAGAACTGTTAATATAATAAAAATGGTGATGTAGCAGAACGTAAATATTTGAAGTGTATTTTTGAACATGGTGCTTCCAGATAGGTATAATTCGGTTATATACTAATATAGTTTCATAGGCCATATTAGGGTAGTTTTGATAAGAACCACACAAAGTTAATGTGGACAGTAATCAACAATTACTGCTATACAGAAATTTCAAGGTAATAAAGAAGTAAACTAAGGAAAAGCATTAACAAAAAAAAACAAAAAAAAAAACAAATTCGTGGTAAAAACGATCACTCGAATGTAAATCAAATGCATCCCTTTAAATACGAGTTTATTGCTTTCAGTAAAAATATCCTTCATGAAAAGCGAGTAGTAGTTCAAATAAAATAGAAATGTTCATTCATAATAAGTTTATTCATAATAAGTGAATCAACCACATTGAGATGAGAGGCTGTCATTATAAATCACGGAGGCATACATCTCGGATAATACAGTTTATCCACTGTATGTAGGGATTTAAATGAAAAAAAGAGATGATACAGACAATTTTTTATATTTCCATTTCGATAAATGCGAGATGGTACCCAAAAGAAACCGGAATTTTGCGATATTATTCTATTCACTTAGTTTTACATGTTTACACTTTTATTGGCTTCAAGGCATTCTTTATTTGAAGCAATGCATTGGTCCAGATGCATTTCCAACTATTCGAAGCAGTGCTGGAGCTCTTACGAAGAGATGGGCTTTAAAGTCTCCGTCGTTTTATTCTTCACCGCTTCCACATCTGCAAATTTCCTAGCACCATCGTTCTTCAACAGTAATGATCTTCGGAAATGGGTCCAGATCAAGTTCAAACTGTTCACGACACGCATTCAGTCACGCATTTGGTCTTCAGACACGCATTTGGTCTTCAGACACACATTTGGTCTTCAGTGAGCAAACGAGGCACAAATTTGATTAAGGGTCGGTTACTTTTGGGTACGTGAATGCTTCTATATATCGTATAACTAATGTTGGTAACTAATCGCATATTAACAGCTGGTTCGATGAATACCTTGCTAGTAAGTTACCAGTTTTTTGTAATTATGCTAATGTATATGTTACAATCAATCTATAGTACATTATTAAAATCAAGTATACGTACCAAAACATTTGCACACTCCATTTTGAGAAATATCCATCAGTATATATATGAGTAAACGAATTGGTACACACATACACACAGGAATATATGCGATTGTTGCAAACTGAAAGAAGCCCGTCTTATATATATATATATATATATATATATATATATACACACATCTATGTGCATATGTCTTTGTGTCTGTCTTAGTTCATGACCTCCGCTTGACAACCGGTGTTGGTGTGTTGACGTCCATCTAACTAAGCGCTACTCAACAAAAAAGAGCAATAGTATAAATACATGGCTTTAAATAAATATATAAATACTGGGGTCGATTAATTCGACTAAAGCGGTTCCCCACCATGGCTACCCTCTAATGACTGAAACACGTAAATGACAAAAGATATCTAACTATCTGTTCATCTATTAATCTATCCATCTAGCAATTTATCTATATATGTATGATACTATTTTGTTTTAGCATCGCTGAAAAACATACGGTTTCTAATTACCAACTGACTACGGTCACAGTTCCATTAATTTATGTATTGTACTATTTATCTATTTCTTTTCAATGTCATTCCTTTGTATATACATACATTTATACCTACCTACCTACCTACTTACCAACCTACCTACCTACCTACCTACCTACCTACCTACCTACATATATACATACATACATGCATGCACACACATACGTAAACACACACGCATAATACGTGTGTATCTTTATTGCGAGTTTCTGGTGGTTTTGGAGGCATGGTGCTGATTTTAGCAAGTGGCATTTTATATCATAATGAATCTCGATTTAGTATATATATATATATATATATATATATATATATATATATATATATTTACAAATGCATATACCTATGCATAACGTAATTATTTACACACATGCACAAGCAAACATACATATACACACACATGGACACAAAGAGACACATTCGCACACTTATACATATACGTTTTGTGATTCTTAGGCCAATGCTATACCTTATATGATTAAACTTGCGAGAGTTTGATAACAGAGAAATACATTGCTGTTGTACTATATATTTTTGTGTTAATTAACGAGGCAGGTTTATTGTAAGTTATGTAGATATCGTTTTTCATTTCCCATATTATTACAATAAGAATTTAGAAAACATACAAATATGTTTCTACTATGAAAAACAACAGCATATATATTCCATTCCGGCATAGCATTGTGTGTAGAATATATTGTGCAATGCATTTCTAAAGCAAAGGTTGAGCTAAAGAGTTCAGCCCCTGTCACAATGTTTCCTTATGTAACGTCAATTCATGCCCTTCTAATGAGGAAATGTTTCTGCATAAAATGCAACTTTCAACAAAAGGAATATATTATGGTATAAAATATAAAGTATGATAAGTCGAAATATTTTCGTATAAAACAATGTAGTTTTGTTATAGCCTATAACATTTTATGCTAAAAATTCTACATATTTCTGCGTATGTCATGCTACAAAATATTAAATAAATATTTGGCATACACTACCTGTATGTTATATAGAATATTTTATAGGAAATGATAATTTAAAATCGATTTTGTTTTTTATATTGAGAAAGTTAGCGAGGTATAATAATAAGCTTTACATTTACCCGAAATTTCTGTCGTAAAATAGTGGGTAAATAACTAGTTTCTTCGAATTTAATAGGCATAAAATTACTCTGTGAAAATAAATTTTTGAAGTAAGTTAAACATCATCGAACTGAATGTTTTAATTTGAATATTGGAAAATATGTGATGTACATATCTTACATAAATCATTTTGTATTATTGCTCACAGAACTGTAGTTAGAAGTTTCGTTTTATACGTAAGTTTATCATTAAACATTAAATCGAATAGTTACACAGACGTAAATTTCTGATGAAAGTGTTAACAATTTGCAGCGTTCAGAATTTGCTATAAACAATATAATCTCAAACGAACGTAATGCTAAATATGTGATTATGGTGTTTATAGAGAAAATTATAGATATACACGAGCATCTACAAACAGACACCTAACATATACAAGCGTCGCTCTTTAACACTTTCTAAACTTTACTCTTTTGTCTTCTTTGTACTTTCTCTTTCTCACTTCCTCTCTCTCTCTTACTTTCTCTCTCTCGATCTGTATATCTATCTATCTATCTATCTATCTATCTATCTATCTATCTATCTATCTATCTATCTATCTATCTATCTATATATAT
>NC_068989.1:61918836-61920007 GCF_001194135.2 Octopus bimaculoides
ATATACATATGGATATACTTATGTATATACATGAAAAATACACATTGAGTACATAACACCCCTAACGGAGGTAAAAAAAACAAACTTAAACACACGAGAGAAAAGTACAGGGCAAAATACCAAAAGAAATGAATTCGCTCATCAGTTGCCGACTGTTTATAACTACCCATTTCGCGCTTATTCCTACATATATATATATATATATATATACATACATACACATACACGTATATATGCATGTATGTACGTACGTATTATATAAGCTTTTTCGGTTATGTATGTATGTTTCACCACATAACTAGTATTTGCATTGACGCATCATCTCTAAGGGACTGGGGTAACCACTAGAATTTCTGATGCAGGTGTCGATGTGTTTACGTTCTCGTAAACAAGTGATTTGGCACAACATATCGATAGATTCAGAACAAGACCAAAGTACTGGGGTCGGTTCATTCGTCTAACAATCCTCCAGGCTAATGCCCCAAAATCTCCGCTGTCTGATGAATGAAACAAGAAAATAAAATATACACAAAATGCATACATGCATTCATACCCGCACACACACGCATATAAAATATAATTTATATATATATTATTTATATTATCACTTAATTGAAGGTCTTACATCCATTCCCAAGTAAGTTATATGTATTTATATATACAGTAATCCCTTGACTGTCGCAGGTCTTCCAGCCCACCCCATGATAGGTGAACATCTGTGAGTTAGAAGCAATACTGTACTGCATATGTTTTTTTAAATCATTTTTATAATCTGTACATATTTATTTCATTATAAAAATAAAGCAACAGACACTCGCCTCCCAAATTTCCTTTTCCATACAGTATGTGAGATTCTTTGTTTACTTATCTACAGTACACTACGTATCTTCTTTCAATATATTTTAATTAATGTGTTATATAGTGCAGTACTGTACCGTATTTTTATTGATTAATTTATTAATTTTTAGGCGAGAAAATGCTGATTTTACCATAGAAACAATTAAAACCTAAACTAATATAAATAACTATCGGCCGAAGAAATCCGTGATATAATGGGGAGCACGAGATATAATTTTACATATATTAGCCTGAAAATCCGCGATGTACTTGGTGGACCAAGATATGGTAAGTGATTAGTATATATATATATATATATATATATATATATATA
>NC_068989.1:61923108-61932098 GCF_001194135.2 Octopus bimaculoides
ATATATATATATATATATATAAAAATATATATAATTAAGAAATGGAGTCAAACGCATGTGTTATTGAAACAATTCATACTTCTAACATGTTTCGAAGAAAGCATTGAGATTATTCTGGATGGAATAATAATGATATAAAACAATGTAATCATCTCGTCTGGGAAAAAAAATCTACGGCTAGAAACTCTGTTTATCAATGAAAAGGTATTTCCGTTCTCGATGTCTTGTTTTTTCTTTAGGTTGGTAGCTCATTACCTCTATTGTCAAAAATAATATCTAACCATTATTCTACATTTAGACATATCAATAAATGCAACAATATTGTCCATAGGAAATTAATTTGGTCTCTAAATGAACATAGACATTTGATTTAGAATAGAAAATTCTATCTAGATCTTTTCCGTATGACAAAAGTAAATCTTTTTGCCCGCTCTGGAACGAAGAATGATTTCTCATCCTATTCTCGGAGAATACTCTTGTAAGCACTTTTAAAGAAAGTGCTTATCGTTGTAAACATTAGAAAAATCATGCCAAAAATTACTAAGGGTTAGAAATAAGTTGGTTAAATATTTCCGAAACATAGGCTTTAAGATTATTTTCGATCATGATATAAATAAAGCCAAGTATTTGGATATTACTCTTAACTTATATAATGATTCATATTTCCAATACCATAATCCCTCAACTAATTTGAAATATATTAGCTCTTTCAGCAATAATCCAAAACCTATTACAAGGAATTTAGTTAGAAATTTTTCATTTAAACTTTCTAGGTTATCTGCTAATGTTGATATCTTCAACGATAAAGCCGAATTTTATAACTGTGCCTTACTTAAAGCAGACTATAAATAAAAAAAATACTTATATTTACCCTATTGACATTATTTCTGCCTCTATTAATCGGGCCATGAAAACACATCATGACGGTAATAACTATATAAAGTTTAGTTCGAATAACAACGCTAAATCGAAAAATGTAATGTTGCAGCGTAAGGGAGATAACCGTAATTTATAACCCTTTATACATAACAAAAATAAGTCTTGGGATTTTAAAGATAATTACCCTAATAACAACGTGTGTGCTAGTAAAATTATGTGGCTGAACATTCCATATGTCAACAGATCAAATCTAATTCACTTACCAGTTTCATGAAGTTATAGATAACATTTTTTCCAAAAAAATCCAGATACCATGCCGTTATCAATTCACACCGAATTAGTAGTTAATTACAAATCAACTTAATGGTTATAATAACAGTGATATTATTAACGCTATCCATTCGTTGGACAATATTATCAATATTAAAATTTCTGATATAAATTCGAATCGTATTCGTGTCCTTCGCAGTAATGCTACGACTAGAAACTCTGTTTATCAACGTTAAATTACTTCCGGTCGTGATGTCTTTTTTTTTTTACATAGGTAGCTCATCGGCTCATAGTTGTCGAAAACAATATCTAACCATTACTCTATATTTAGGCATATCAATAAACGCAACAGTACTGTCGTTAGTAAATTAATTTAGTTCTAAAGGAGCATAATAAACAATTCAATTTGGAATGGAAAATTCTATCTAGATCCTTCCTATATGACAAAGGTAAATCATCCTGTCAGCTGTGTAACGGAGAATACTCTTGTAAGAACTCGTTTATCGTTGGAAACATTGGCAAAAACATACCTTTAGTTCCTATAAGTAATTTCTACTAACCTATAAAATTCGACCTTTAACTGACTTCTTACATTTCATTTCCACTACATATATCTAATTCCACGTTTTTAAGCTTTATTCCCATTCATCTATCACACTATATATTTCTACCATCAATTTTCTGTTAATTTCTCTCTTTCAGCTCCTTTTCTAAATTACCTTTGACGTTAAATCTATTAACGGTTTTCTAAAATTAACTTGCCAGCGCTCCCCTTCATCATATACGCGGTAATTACATTCGTTTAAAATGGTTTATTGATGGGTTTTGTTTCTCTTTTTTTTTACCCTGACGAGATGATTGCATTGTTTTAGATCATTTTTATTCCCTCCGAAATAATCTTAATGCTTCGTTCGAAAAATTGGTTGCAAGTATAAATGGCTTGACTAACAACTGCGTTTGACTCCATTTCTTAATTTATCTATGTCATACAAAAGCATTTCACTTAACCCTGGAATTTTCAACTTTATAAGTAGGCTTTAGTATCCTTGGCACTTATGTGAATTTTTGCTACCCTGGTAACTATATTTGTACACATTGAAAGATTACACATTCCTTTACACACACACACACACACATATATATATATATATATATATATATATATCGCTAGTCAATATACATTTTTCTAATTTCTCTCGCTGTTTCTTTCTGTGTTCCTTTCTGTCGGAGAGCGTAGGCTCGAAGTGTAAAAGACTATCTTACTTCCCGAGCGTTAAAAATACATCTGTTTGTTGTTTACACACTTGTCTTCGTCGTTTGTTTTTCTAAATTTTCACTAAACACACACACATACACTCACAAACACACACACACACACTCACACATACACACACATATACATATACATGCATCAGTGGGACACCTGAGCTGCTAGAAGAAACTATAGTGAAGACAGGTGATATACGTATAGACCATTATGTTGGTGTTGGTACCAAATGTTTCTATCGAAAGATATACCAGTCCGTGAACTAGACGGCACTGCACATTTCCAAAGACCTACGTAGCCCGCCTAGTGTTAGAAACACGTACTGCAATAGTTTGCGATTCAAGGGACCACAGCTATTTAAAGCCTTGTCAAAATATCTGAGGGATCTTTATTGAGTAGGTGTAGATGTTTTCAACAAACAAATTGATCTCCTACTATGCAAAGTACCAGATAACTGTACATCATGTCAGGATGCATACAAGTTTGGCTATTGAAACGGTGATAACACTGGCGGTTATCCAGTGTGGCCTTAGCTTCAGGGCTGAAACGTATAAAAAATGAAATAATATATATATGTACACATGTACTCATACAAATACATACATACATAAATATATATGATATATATAGATATATATGATATATATAGATGGCATCAGGACAGTATTCAAAATTAATACAACACTTCGCAAATATCTCCTTCGAGTAAAACCAACAATAGAAGAGAATATCACTTAGAACTGCAGCTGTGGTAGGTTATACAAAGGCGAAACATGTCGCCCTCTCAAAATAAGGGTAGACGAAGATCGCAAAGGTGTTACACGGGGAGATATTGATAAATCGCGTATAGCTTGTCATCTATGAAAAAATGGAGACCACCTCCCCTTTTGGGATGAAGTTAAAATAAAATAGACAAAAGACAACACTGGAAAATACCAAAACTAAAAGAAGCAGCACATATGCAAGAACACAACAACCTCCTAAGCAGACTGAGTGCAGATATAAACAGCATATGGGAACCGATATTAAGGAAAGATAGGATAATATTAGATTTATAGGCCCTAAAATTCACTCCAGAATTGCCCACGGCATAGTGCTTGAGAGCGCTGGCTACTAACCCAAAGATTCTGAGTTCGATTCCATGCAGTGACCTGAATAATAATGATGATATTAATAATAATAATAATAATAATAATGAAATGATTTGTCAACAACAAACAAGATGACGATAAATCCCTGTTAATTGTAAATAATGTACATAATTCTTCTCTCTTGCACTACGCAATTGAAAAGAATAAGTTATGCCTTTGCGCTAAAGACCATAAAAAGAAAAAAAATGAAACGTTCTGAATTTTTTGAACCACCTCCCTACTCAGTACCGATTTTGGCCATTTTTTTTGTTTATCACTACGTACTTAATAACGATAGGAGGAGCCTTGAAGGTTAAAACGAGTAAATATTTAGACGGTGGAGACCATTACAATCACCACTTCCTTTATTTTTAAACAGAAACTAAAAGATACTAAAATTTCGGCCTTGTTTTCTTCGCTTTGTTTTTAACTCATAGATCTATGATGCGGACAGTCCGAATCTGCAATTCGGTTCTGCTTATAATTTCAAAATAGTTTTCAGACGAAAAGGAGTGTGATTTAAAGGAAATCTACACATTATTACTAACACACGATCACCTGGAACTTTTCCACGTTTCTCTGTGTTTCTGAGATACACTGATGTTTTTTTAATATCTTCTCCCACTAAAGATATTTTAATTAATGAGGATGCAGTTGTCCATTGATGGGATTTAAGCACCAAAAATAAAATTGAATTTTAAGTTTTAATACCCACCTCGCATCAAACGAGTCTCTGTATGTGTGTGTGTGTGTGTGTGCATGTAAGAAACAGCATTTTACTAACTGCAAAGAATGCTATTAAAGAATATTATCTTTTCCATATTTTTTATCACATCACTCTGTCGCACTAATGAAACATCTTACAAGCATACACACAAACTCAGGATAAGCGATATTCTTTCTTTCATGGAGAGTGAAAGAAAGAGTGATAAATATTTTTAAAGAGATGTAAGTCTACAATGAGAAAAGTGAAAAATGAAAGAGATTGACAAATAAAAAGAGAGAAAAATATAAAGAGGGAGAAAAAGAGAGAGTGAGAGAGTGAGAGAGAGAGAGAGAACGTTTTTGTTGCTGTCATAGATTTTGAAATTTTATAATTAAGTGAAAATATTTAAAAAGAATTTGCACATTCGTGTACTTCACGCTGAATCCGATTTTGTAATCATTTCTACACAATCCGAAAATGCGATTGGGAAGCTAGCATTTCGGGTGAAACATAGAGTAAAAATAAATTTTACAAGACAAATTTTTATATAAAATGAAAGCAATTCGTGAGAGATAACAAATATACAGAGAGAGAGAGAGAGAGAGAGAGGGAGCGAGAGAGATAGATAGAGAGAGAGAGAGAGAGAGAGAGTGGAGAGAAAGAGAAAGAGAGAGAGAGAGGGGGAGAGAGAGAATGATAAAATATGCGTTAATTACATAGCAAGAGTGGAAGGTGCAAAGCCGAGCGAGCCTGGTGATGATCGAGAGAGAGTAGAAGATTTATCGATCTAAAAGTTCAGTTATTTCTCATAGCAAATTACATGTTTGATTACTATTTATGTACAGCATTCTCTATGGGACGAAGATTTCGAAAAACAAATTCGTTTTACTCGACGACGCACAGTTTCAGAGCCCTTCAAGAGTAAAATACATACATAAGCATCTGAACTCTTACTTTTATAGTAGATACATATCTATACACAGATATGTTTACCAAGTTTTGCAGATGCTAATGCACTTATAATGAAAGCCTAAAATATAAGAAATCAAAATAAATCACACAGAAAAGTTTGCAGCGAACCGGGTAAATCTCCAACTACTAGATATCAGACGATTCTAACATTTAAAATAAAGTAATTATGAAACATGTAAGAACCAAAATTACAAGATTTAAACTTACTAACGAAATGTTAAGCATCTACAAATTCAGCGCTTTAATTAGAAACATCCTAGATTAGTAAAAGCAACATTTTTCTGGAGGTAATCGAAAGCAAATGCTACTAATAATAATACCTTTTATTATATCTTGTAAAATATATTCCTTGCAGCTTAAAAAATGGAAAAACATTGGTGAGATTACCTCCATATTTATGAATGTTTCTAAATTGCGATGTGACACATGCATGAGATGTGACACATGCACTGAGACACATGCATGGAGACACACACACACACACACACACACACACACACACACACACACACACACACAAACACTAATACGCACACACATACACACACAAACACTAATACACCCCCCCCCACACACACACATATATACCCATGTATCTGTGTATCTATATATGCATATGTATAAATGTATGCGTGTCAGTGAGTGTATTTTGGTACACACTACCTATAGATAGTATATCACTTCATGCTATCGCTTCTGTCTATATTTGTACTACCTTCGTAAATGCTGAAATAATATTTACTTACCTACGAGAAACATAAAGACGGCCATCTTTTCTCATTCTCAAAAAAATATTGGGAACTGTGATATCATGCTGATAAGATTTCTTTCCATTCAAAAAGTATGTGTCTGGCTTCCATATATTGTGCAGAAATTTGTTATTTAACTGGAGTTCTGTAATGTTTTCTAGGTTGAATGCTAGTCGTTTATCATACCAAACTTGTCGATAGTAAAGCTGCATGGAGTATGACTGGAAATAGAAATAGTTTACAATTATCTGTAACGTTGCATATCCATCTCAATACCGGTGTTTAGATAAAGTGTCATGTAATATAAACATCAGTTGCTGTAACAAGGGAATATATTATTATATAAGAGGGTTTGTTTTTCGATAAGAATAATTTGAGTTACAAGGAGAAAATAATGTTGGGGAGATTAAAACTTTGTTATTTAATGGAAAGTAAAAAAAAAATTATAACGTTGAACTCACACACGTTTGATCACACATGTTTGCTCGCTGTGTATATACGGGTATGGGCTGAAAAATTCTTTGACTGACTATGAAGGAGTAAAGGTAGAGCTGGGAAATCTTGTAAGTATTAATGTCAACTATTCTTAGTAATAACGGTATTGTTCTTTCAAGAAGACTTGAAACGTAGCTAGTAGCGAGATCTGTTGAAAACCGACACAATTCGGCATCGTGGTGTTATTAAGTACTCACAGGTGAACGGATTTGCTAGCAAGGACATCCATTCAGAGATGATTCCTACATTAGGATATGACGCTCCAGTTTTATCAACAGTGCAAAAGTGGGCAGCCAAATTTAGATAGGAAAGAGAGAATCTTGAAGAAGACCCAATGGCTAGGCATCCTGCAATTGCTACCATCAGGGAAAACATTGTTCGTGTTCAACGCAGTGTAATAAATGACAGGCGATTGGCAATAAATCAAATTATTCGCACATAACGTGAGAAAGTTGAAAATATTCTGCACATTGAACTTTGCAAATTCCAAGGTTTGTGCTCCATGGATGCCATATCTTCTGACACCCGATCAAAAGCACACCAGGCTTATCACACCACGGGAAAATTTCACATTATTTGAGGCAGATCCAGCTTCAGTCATTGAACAATCAGAAAGTTAGTGCAGGTAATATTTTTTGACATAAAATTTCTTCTTGTGTCAAAATAAAATATATCTTTGTGATACTTTACAATTTCATGTATAATTCATGGTATGTGCTTTCCATATGTTTGAAATTATTACTACAGTTAGTGGAACTCTAAAATGTACATTATTGTCGAAAATTATCATGAGAATGTTTTTATTTACCCAATGGAATTAATTCGTAAACCGAGAAAAAAACAAGCAAATTCAAATGCATTACTTTGTGGCGGGAATAGGCCCGGTTCCACACGTATATATATTCCTTGATGGATGGGAAGTCGGCCCGTCGCAGAATTACTAATTTTTCGAGTTGTGTGGACAGGAGCAAAGTAGAATGAAGAGTTTTGCTCAAGAACACAACGCATCATCCGGTCCTGTAATAGGGTCCATAATGTTACGATCCATTGAGCCATATACATTAAATCATCGTTGAAATGTTGACTGAGATAACATTTTTCCTTTTGGTAAATAATGCCCCGCAATCAGTTGTTATCTTAATTTTAATCAAGACAGCGATATATTGCCATTAAAACTTTCGGCTATAATTTCGGATATGCATTTTTCAATGTTCAGCAATTGTTTTGTTTTTTTTGTACTGGTATTTAATTTACGTATTTGGATACATGCACAACAAATGTTTCATGAAAGCTCCATAACCAATGTCCGGACACTTCGTAAAATGATTATATCTTCGACATTTTAAATGTTTATACTTAACGAATTAGTATCTTCTGGCCGTTTTCGAAATGTAAATACAAGGAATGGGACTAGTGGACAGTTCTGGAGTTAATATTTTTGTATTCACATTACCCTGTTGCATGAAATGTTTAATTGTTCATTTTGTATTAAATTCATTATGAAGTATCTCATACATTTGAGATTTTGAAAACGTGACGGTTTCTATTTCTAAAATGATTTTGCAAGGAATGTATGAGTGAGGTTGGAGCTAGTTGGATTGAACATAACACCGGTAGGATATTTCGAGATGATATGGCCGGTTCCAAGTTTTAAGGTTGGCGCAACGGATAAATAGAGGTCGGGACCTGAATAATTTAGGAATGTCTTCATCAGGCTGATTTTAATATATATGTATATAACATCAAAGCACATAATGTGGAGCTTCATTTTGCAGATCCCTGAGATTTTCCAATATTTTAATTTGCACAAATATATTGCTGTGTGTATGATATATTGCAGACATTTTTCAATTACATGAAGACTTCGTATGTCTTTTTAACGTTTATACAAAACATAGATATTTGGTTTGCTTATTATTGAAAAATATCATAATTTCATAAATATTGCAATGCTTCCTAGGAGCCTGGTATCGCTAAGTTAGAATATTGCATGACAGTCGAATACCACTCGGAGATATGTGATACTGAAATTGGATAAAAGAAAAAGACTTACACGAACATTATTGCGTACCTACTTACATAAACATATAATCTAACACACGTAAATATATGCATAATCATTCATACACATATAGTAAATGGTATACATACACACACAAACACACACACATACACACACACACACACACACACACACACACACACACACACACACACACACACACACACACACATATATATTAATTGATATCTGTGTGTGTTTTGTATTGTATTTATGTACATATACAAGAGGCCAAAAAGTATGCCAGGCATTACTTAGAGATACCGCATATTTGTACCTATGATTATCAAAATATCAATGTATGTATGTGTGTATGTATGTATGTATGTATGTATCTATCTATCTATATGTCCGTCTGTCTATGTTTCTCTCTATCTAACTATTTATCCATCTATCCCACTACCTACCACTGTGTTTGTGTGTGTGTGTGTGTGTGTGAATATATATACGTATATATATA
>NC_068989.1:61932607-61933245 GCF_001194135.2 Octopus bimaculoides
TATGATGTGTGCATATATTTCTATGTGTATGTACGCATATAACATCACACTCATAACAAAATTAGTGCTGCTGTTATAGAATTTTCTACATACGAGAAAATAAATAAAACGTGGAACCATTATAATATCAGTAAAAGTTAGCCCAAAATAGATGTTTTAGAGCTAGTATGATGGATATATTGTTTTCCACAGAGACAACAACAGCAAAAAAGGTGAACAAATAAAAATCCGCTTGTTTTGCAATATAAGAAAAAATGCAATTTCTTACTGAGCGATATATAACGGCAAGGTGAAATGCTGACTAAATTTAATTAAGATAATTGGAAAATGTCAGAAACCATCATACCAAGTTTACATAAATTTGCAGATCCTTAGTCGAATCACACGTACCGACATGAAGGATTATTGAATGTTTAATGTATATGCATTCCCCCAGCTCTATTAATCATGTTTTTCCAGCCTTTATAACATTACCAAATAACTTAGCGTGTTTCTTTACGATTTAAAAGTTAGTGAACGAATTTAGTTTTCTGTTATATTTAATCAATGGATATTTCAATACGTTTATATGCATATGTATTTATGTATATACATACACACACATATATACATGCATACACTTATATGTACAAATACTC
>NC_068989.1:61933820-61944556 GCF_001194135.2 Octopus bimaculoides
GTGTGTGTGTGTATGTGTGTGTGTGTGTGTGTGTGTGTGTGTGTCGGTGTGAGTGAATGTAAAACCCGTACGATGGACGGATATTAGCTCTTTAGTCTTGGATGACAAGCTATTTCGGAGTGTCAAAGTACATCCATTAATGAGGATCTCTCCATCTTTATGGGTTATGCTTTTGGTACTTAGAGAGTCGGATTGCGTGATTGCGCGCTTTCTCCTCACTTAAAATAAATTGCTGAAGTTACACGAGCTCAATAAATGGGATTGGGTGTAGGGGTACTGTTGACATGATCTCTGCATGGCAGTTACTGGAAAAGTGTGTGGAACAGCAAATAGGACATTATCAGGTAATCATTGATCTTACTAACGCTTTTGACAGTTTTGTGGGGGATCTTGAGGAGACTTGGATGTCCGGAAAATGAGGTGACATGGAATTGAAAGCAGTGATGTTTACAGGAGAAAAAGAAACATGGAGAGTTGCGTTTATATAGAAAGGAATTTATGTAGAGTATGTGAGGTAATCATCAGTATGATCTTTTGTAATTCGTTTCTTTTGAAGTGACTACAGATTTGGTGCACTTCTTAACTCCTTTGATATCAGTGCTCCTATATCATAGGTCATTATTATATTTAGTCAGGCCACATTCCTCTAACAGCAACCTCCAGGTTCTTATATTTGCTTATTTTATCAAGTGTTTTCAGAGATATATTTTTCACAACAAGGCCTGAAAAATCAATCAGAATATAAGTTGTCTTTTTTTCAATACGATTTTTCACAATGTGATCAAGTCAGTTTACCTTTATTTCTTGATCAGTCTGAACACTGAAATTCCAAATGATGGTAATCTATGTATTCTGGGTGTACATAATATTGTTTGTGCAACATAGTGACCAGTGTATTTACTTAGCTACTTTGTCATCCATTTGCAAGTATTCTGTTGGTTGCAAGCAGTGTCGTTTTCTAAAAGTGCTCCAACCTTATTGCAGCGCCTATTTGTTCCATGCACTTCACACGATTTTTACTCACTGTTCCCAGGGCTCCGACAATTATTGGTACTACTACCACCTTTATCATCATCATCATCATCATCATCCTCATCATCATCATCATCCTCAATATTATTATTATTCAGTAGTTTTATTTTTATAACGTGCTTTCACTTCACTACCAAGCGCAGCTCTGTGTGCCTTGGGTATGTGCTGTGGTTGGCTGTGATGCACTTATGGTTACTATATTGAGAGTGTTTTGCGTAGGATGTGTGCAGTGCCCAGTAGTGCAATTTTCTGTATGTTATATATATTTGTAAGTCCTGGTATTTTTGTTATGTATTTGTCTGAATATTTTTTTATTATACCTAACGCACCTACTATGGTAGGAATTGTTTCTGTTTTTAGATTCCGCTTTCGAGTTACCTCTATCTCCAGGTCTTTGTATTTTGAAAGTTTCTCCGTTTCTTTTAGGGAAACGTTGTCATCTGCTAGTATTGATACATTAACTAGAAAGAATGTTTTTCTTCATGATCTTTGACGACTATATCTGGTCTATTGGCCTTAATTTCTCTATGTTTGTGTATTGGCATATCCCAGAGTATGGTTGCTTTCTCGTTTTCTGTGACCTTTTCTGGCGTGTGCCTATACCATATTTTTCTGTTGTTATTCTATAGTGTTGGCATAGCTGCCAGTGTTTATAGGTCCCAGCTCTGTCGTGTTTGTGAATATATTCCTTCTTAGCCAGGACTGGGCAGCCAGAGATAGTATGATTTATTGTTTCTTGTCCATCTCCACATATTCTACAGTTACTTGTTATGTTTCTTTTCATTATATGTTTTTTGTAATTTCTGGTGGGGAGGCTTTGGTCTTGTGCAACAATTAAAACTCCTTCATTCTCTGCTTTGATTCCTGAGTTTCTCAACCATTGGTGGGATTTTTGTCTGTCTATGTCTTTTGCATTCAGTTTAGCCCAGTATTTACCATGTAGGGTCTTTTCTTGCCATCGTTTTGTCATGGTCCTTTCCTGTTCTAGTTTTAGTTTGGATTTCATTTGTTTTATAGCTTTTGTTGTTTCTTCTTCTTCTTCTTCTTCTTCTTCTTCTTCATCTTCTTCTTCTTCTTCTCCTTCTTCGTATTTATTAGGTAGTATAATTTCTTGTTTGTATTTGTCAGCTTCCCTAAATACTGAAAACAGTTTATTATTATTATTATTATCATCATTATTATCATCATCATTATTATAATTATTATTATTATTATCATCATCATTATTATAATTATTATTATTATTATCATCATCATCATTATGAAAGAATTTATTGTAATTAAGTTAGCAGATTTCTGTGTTGATTTTTGGCTTCCTCATCTCCAAAAAATACTTCTGGAATAACACTTTTGCACAAAACCACATTGCAGATACACATTCGGATAGAAATTTATGATTAATTACTATGGAAAAATAATGTCACCTTTGTGTTCCAAAACACCATCATCTATTTCGCTGTAGTTTAATATTTCTGAATTTTGTTACTTTCTTTGCTGAATACACTTTACGGGATTTAAACCTCACTTATCTTACGATGTCGGCTGTTTCCTCTCTCCATGATCATATCAAGTCTATTGGTTTCCAAACTATAGCATAACGGAATATCTATGAAAGTGTATGTTAACATGCTATAAATTATCA
This sequence comes from Octopus bimaculoides, assembly GCF_001194135.2. Taxonomy (NCBI): domain Eukaryota; kingdom Metazoa; phylum Mollusca; class Cephalopoda; order Octopoda; family Octopodidae; genus Octopus; species Octopus bimaculoides. Next base: position 61,936,495 of record NC_068989.1, read on the forward strand.
TTCATATTTAAAACCTGAGGCACTTGTTGATAAAAAATTTGCATAAACTTAAATTCAAGCCTTTCATCAGCCTAGTGCTCTTTTGTTCTCGTGTTTACGTTCATAGAAATTTTGAGCAAATTAATTGCTGACGATGAATAAAACTCGAGTATATGAGATGCCATCGACACATGAAAAATAGTTAAATCCCCGCAAAAGGCTTTCAGAAACTAGAGGAACAGAATTGGAGTCCTTTATTTTGACTGTCATCATTTTCATCCCTGAATGTCTAACTTGTACCTGGTGATATTTAATGTGCACCTGCATCCTTTGAAGAAAGCTTTTTGCTGCTAATTCTTGCGTATTGAATGAGATTTGTTTTCTTATTTAAATTATTTGTAGTCATATTTTGTAATGATCGAATTTGCTTCGTATTGATATGAGCCTTGTTTTGTTAGTGTCTTTCAACATAGTACAAGACAACCGTAATTTGTCCATTTATTGATTCTGAATGTATGTGATGAAGATCGATACCTTTTACGTAGTGTTAGTAGATATCTATCAAAATTATCGCCAATTTTTTTCACACTTATTGCTATTGCTTACTTACAGAAACCAAGCAAGTTGCCCCTCGGTTTTACCTTTTACTATCATCATCATCATCATCATCGTCATCACCAGCACCACCAGCACCGCCACCACCAGCACCAGTACCACCTTCGCCACTGCCGCCACCGCTGCCGCCGCCGCCGTCGCCGTCGCCGCTATCATCATCATCATCATCATCATGAACAGCAGCAGTAGTATCGTTATCATCATCATCATTATCATCATCACAACCAATATTATTATTATCGTTACTACTGCTATTCTCTATAAAGTGAAAATGCTTTTAATGTAGTCAGATATTCATCTAGCATCCCGCAGAGAAGAGGATAAAACAGGTTAAAACATTCCAAAATTAAATATGAATAAAAACAATGACAAACGTTTTAATATATAGACTAATCAATAAAACATAGAACTTGTTTGGTACTTTAATAGTATACAAGAACTCAGATTGAGGCTAAATCTGCTGATTACGCTAAATACGAAACATTTCGTATTTTGGCGTAATATTCTCTTACAATTCCTATCATAAGTCTCGGTTATACTAACAAAAAAACATCTAACAAGATGCTAAGATCACAATCTTTATCCGTAAGTAATATAGCTGTTATATAAAAGGTACCCAATGATAAAAGCTTCTTGTTTTGTTTTTTTTCCATTTCTTTAAATTGCCAAGCAATTTGATGTCATTTCTACGATACCATTTTGAGGATTTCATAATTATCGTTACACTGTCTGACTGAATATACACGATAAAGATTCAACATCATGAAACATGTAGATATAGACATGTTGGGGTATAGTAAATACGCTTACGAGCGCTGAGAGTGGAACTGATAGACATAAACTTGAGAGAGTCGTTCTTGGACAAGACAGCACGCTATGATCTCTAGCAAATCATTTAAATGCATGTCGATCCAACCTATTCTGTAATATAAGCACCAAATAAATACAGCGGCTACCCTTTCTCTCTCTCTCTCTCTATTGATGTCAAATTCCCAATGCTCCATTCAGTCAAGATTTTTTCTCTCTCTATATATATATATATAAATATATATAGGATGCTGAGATTAATCTGTCATCTAAATTACGAAAAATTAAAATAACACTGACATCTCATTTTAGCTGTTATATTTACCAAAATTACATAAAATATCTTGAAATACAGAAGAATAAATTTATTTAATAAAATCGACATTGGCTTCAACCGTGACCACCAGACGACTTCGGAATCTCCTGCAACTCTTCTGGACAGTGTATTTGTTTACACGGGTCAATACTACCATAATCATTGCTGTTACAAGGAGTTGTGTTGGTCTCCCGCTGCACTGCGCCCCACACATAATAATGAAGAGGTTGGCATATTCAAGAATTAGGTGTCCAGATGTGAGGGGTGATGTAGTCGCAGGAATTGCTTGTGTGGCATGGTGCAGAATCATGTTGCCAGACATAGGGTGTTCCAGTAGCCACCCTCTTCACCTAGAGCTGCCATACCTCCTCCTCCAGGCACTTGATGTAGGTCTCCGTGTTGAGTGTGTGGTTGTGTGAAAAGATGAATGGATGTATAACGTTGCCATTGCCAGTCATCACTCCGAATAACTATGATATTGACGGAATGATTCATTTTTATCAACCTTGGTACATGTCTTGTGATTGCAGAGTTCTCAGACTCACACCGAAACACTCTGAAATGTTCTGGTAGAATGAATTGCGTCATGGTTCTGTTTTTCTCACAGACGGTGTTCAACTGACCCTACTATACTATGTAGTCGGCAAAATCAAACAATATTCAATGCACATGCGTGAAATAAGAAATATAAAATAGCTACAGTTAAAACATCGCACGCTGTATATATATGGGCGTGTGTGTGTGTACGCATATATGTATGTATTTACCTACGTATCTGACTCTCTCTATCTCTCTCTCTCTCTCTGTATATATATATATATATATGCACCCAGAGAGAATGCTTTCTCGGCCTACATCCAACCATCGCACTTTCTCTGCATTCACTGCCTACTTCTCACTACTATACAGTAGCAACACTAATTAGCAGACCATTAAGAGAGGATCCCCTCAACACCATCAGAAGCTATGGTTCCCTGAACATTTCGACTTTCTCCATGTTCTTACGACTATAATTTCAGAGGACGAATACCCCTCCACAGTTGATTAGTGTCGTGTAGGTAGTGGACGCTATGAACTACATCTATAGCGCTTTCTAAACACTGAAGCGGTTTTTTTCTTTAATCTGACTGCTTTCTACCCCTGCATGTCCGACATTATAAATGTCTATATTTGCCGCCAGCTCAACTCTTGATATCAGAATATCTCTTATGCTCTTATATTTCACGTCGTGTACACCGTATAGAATTCCTATTTATTCGTTGACAACATATAAACCAGAACCAATTGCCTGAATGTATCAAACACTGCCAGTTCTCCACTTTATGAGTTATTGCTCTTCAATTTCAGTATGAGTGTTTCAAGATTCGATGTTGCTATTCCGAGTCTTCAAGGATTTTCAGTGAGCCAACTCTTAACCAACTCGTGATATATTTTCATTTTTACTCTTCCGTACTTTACACATTTCACGTTCAGCAGGTACTGATTCGTAATTCGGAATACTTTTTGCATCAGACTCATTGCAGAACACAGACACTTCTGTTTCATGTTTTTTGTTGGAGCTATGTATATAAGCTATCCAGTTTTTCCTCTTCGCTATGTGATATAGTTCTTAACCATTTTCTTTCTTTACCTGTCTTTTAACATTTTTGTTTTATTTTCCTGCTATCTTAAGTGCTTTCCCACCAGCATGTTACCATGTGTCTGGAGGATAGACACGCACACACTCACACAGCTACACCCATACGCATATATAAGCACACATACATATACGTATGCACACACGCACAGACATAAAGTCTAACTTGCATACATATATATATTCGGAGAATGCTTATTAATCGATATCAACTGGCAAGCAAGGTGATAATCAATAACGAAATAAATATGTGAAATTGTTCATTTAGTCTACAGTGCTGCAAAGTTTCACATCAAATATGAACTGTCATCGACGATGCGGCATTTGATACCGCAATATTACACCCCATTACATACGTCATGGTGTTGCAATTAAAAAATAAAAAAAATAAAAACGTGTTGTTTGTCATATGTACGGAGACCGACATCACACACATACACATAAACGCACACAAACACAGAAAGAACCGTATATATATATATATATCTATATATATATATATATATATATATAAATATATATAGTGGGGAGTTTCTATGTCTGTCTGTGATCATGGTTACAGGTTTAATCGCTGGCGGCCTGATCATGGAAGAGGAAATTCTGGTGTACATGGTGTCAGTAACAGACACCATAAGATTGAGCTCGCATTATCATTTTGTAAAGAACACTGCACATCATTTGTAGGAGTGTGTGATCGCTTTCTATAAAACATATCGGAACGTTAACCTTACAACGTATGTAAATAGGGCAGTCGTGATAAGCATACCCACTTCAGGTAAGATATAATGTTGAAATGTATTGTATATCTAACATCTTAAGTTTGTAGAAAAGTCCTCATGCCTTAGTAGTGCTCTCTTGTTAGTAGATCCGTCGACAATGAAACACCATTAAAACTAGAAAAAAAACCCAACAGAATTTGCGATCTTATAAAGAAAAGAGTGCATAGATATTACATTAAATCGTAAACAGATTTTATGAATGATGCTTAGCTATAACTGTTACAGGCTATGGGTATATTTTGCAGTAAACATAGGATGTCTTCAAGACTGGCATTATCCGAACATACTTCAGTATCACCTCAAATTGTATATGTATTTTATCTTCTAAGGTTGGTTGATCACAGAATGACTAAGCAACTAGCTGATGATGTCTTTTCCTTTCGTGAATCGGATACGAGACAAGCCCAATGACTATTAAGGACTACCTTAACATATACTTACATAATTAAAATTAGCTATTACTCTAATCACTTCCAATCACATTCCTTAGAATATCGTGTTAAGGTAGACGCTTCTTAAGGACTACTTCATCGAAGTCTGTCGAACAAATTAAAATAATGTGAATACGCCAACGACAACCTAAACACACACCTCGTAAATGCGAACTACCTGAAGGTGGTGCCCAAGCATGGACGCATTCTGATGACTGAAACAAGTAAAAGTTTAGACAAAAGATGGCTTTAAAACTATGCTAACGTAGGGTGCATTCGTCATTTCAAAACAAACCAACACAATTCACAATAAAGTTTTAATGACGCATGGGGTCCTAGATACAATAAATCTTACAAACACTTACAGGCCACTTACAGGACTATCATGTGTAAATACGTGAACAGAAGGAGCATCAAGTTTACTTAGTGATATGTGGCCAATATTTCTAACCATCTTTGAATCAAATTTTATTTGCAAGCACGCATTTGATCAGTTGTTTTTAATCGTATCACTTACGAATTTGAAATCATATTTGTTGGATAGGTGCTAACACACTCTTGCACACGTTCACATACATGCCTAGCTGATGAGCTTTAAGTGTGAATTCGGTACAGAAAGCGAATTCAATTGATACTGGGATATCTACCCTCGTATTTTTAGTTTTACAAATTGGGACGTCAATTGTTCTAAATGAATTTGCTACAGTCTCCATGCGTTTTTACATATAGTGAAAGGTACGTGGTTTTGGAGAGTTTTAACTCTGCTTTCAAGCAAACAGATACATAGTGTACCTTGACTTTTAATATATATATATATATATATATACATACGGAGAGAGATGTAGAGAGACAATGACAGAAAGACAGAGAAAGACAGAGAAAGACAGAGAGACAGAGCAGGAGAGAGAGAGCAGGTTAGAGAGAGAGAAATACTGATAATGATAAAGGGAAAATATTGACCTAGAGTACACCAAATCTTACATGGAAGCTAATTTGATAATACCCAGGTAATTTCCTGTGTAATATTAGTGCATAAGTCAGCCACGTTCATGCGTGCATATGTATTTGTGTGTAATGTGAATAATGTAGATATTAATTAAGCATTTAAAATTTGGCTCAAGGTCAGCAATTTCCGGAGAGAAGGTACATTAATTACATCCATCCAAGTTCTCAACAGGTAAATATTTCATCGACCCAATAGTATGAAAAACAAAATCGACCTAGGCAGAATTTGAACCCAGACCCTGAAGATGAATGAAATACCGTTAATTATTCGCTCGGTGTGCTAACGATTCTGCCAACTTGCCGCCTTTGGTTTCAAATTTTGGTACGAGACCAACAAGTTCGGCGGGGGTGGGATAAGTCCATTACTTAGGGCCACAGTGTTCAACTTGTACTTAAATTATCGAAATCGAAAGGATGAAAGACAAAGTTGACCTCGGTGGAATTTAAATTCAGAACGTGGAGGCAGACGAGATGCCGCGAAGTATTGTGCTCGGGGAACTCACGATACTGCCTGCTCTCAGACTTAGATGTAAATATTAATTAATGATGAAACGTCAACAGCTCAAACGTGCAAATTACTGTAACTACTACTGTACTAGCGTTATTTGTGAGTGCTTTATAAACAACTGGTTTGTGAAATTGATTAAAGAAGGCATGGAGGATTCTTTTCTTGGCAAAGATTAAATCTCTTGATCAGAAGACGTAGTTCTGGGTCCTGTGATGTACGTTGTGTTGTGCTTAATATATATACGCTCACAAACAAATATACATTGTGTTTTTCTTGATTCTCCTTTGTCATTTCCTCATTCTTCCACCTTGTCTACTACTTTTTATTCTGATAATTTGTTTGGTAAATTATTAAGTCCCTCCACAAATTTCTTCTCTACCTAAAGCAAACCCTTCACTGAATCCCTTATAAGTCAGGCAATACAATACCGTTAGACAAAATTCAAATCTCAGTTAACATGAAACCAGCGACACACAAGCACACACACCCTCTTCCCAACATATATATTTATGTGTATGTGTGGTCTTCTTCATATATCTGTGCATGTATTTCCATGTGTGTGTGTTTGCGTTTTCCTCGACGTAATCTCTGCGAGTTTGAAGCAAAATATTCGTTTCAATTGTTTTTGTAACATTCCCTTACTATTTATTTGGAAAGAAAAAGAAAAGTACAAAAACCTGTACATAAAAAATAACATTTGTAATGTGAATGTGCTATTAACCGAGATATCACTGCACTTCACTGCAAGCAGTCTCATTATAATATGATATTTTGATTGTAAAGGATTATTCTACCGATTTCCAATTTCACTTTATTGGAATGAATATTTTTCTTTCATTCATCTGTAGCAATTTTTCTACAATTTTTTAAAAAAGAGAAATATATATTCTTAAAACTATTTCAATTAAGGAATCATTTCTCGACGTATTACATGATCCTTTCAGAAATGTTTGGAAAGATGCCGTCTAATTTCTGCTTGACTTTTTAATCCTATCACGTCAAGAATGATAAATGGAGACACAGGGGAAAAAAAATATTTGGTATTAATGGAAGTGGAGTGGAAATGAAATTGTACTGAATTTGTATTATATTGCTGTTTCTTTTACATTGAAAATATAAAAGGAATGAATAAGACATTGAAAATCGTAACTATCGATTTACAATTGAAATATAAATTTCTAATACGCTGTATTTTTATGATCAAAGTTGTATTACATAGAAAGATGATTGGTGACAAATAAGATGCAGTAAGTAAAGGTGTCTAATAAACGGAATACTTGATTAAGTAGTTGATGGGTTTAAATGAAATGGGATCACATATATTGTTCATCAGTTGTAATTGTAGTTGAGTAGAGGTCATCCGGGTTTACCAAGTTTGTGTGGAAAATTTGAAAATTTGAGAAAATTTGATTGAATTGTTGCCTGTTACAGGCATAGTGTGTGTGGCTGGCTGCTGGTGGGCGTTTCTATGAAATAACCAAGTTCAGCAAGCGGAAACCACCTCAAGATTTTTGATCACTTCGGTCGCTGGACTATTGAGTGTTTATTTCACTGCAACGGAGTACCAGTTCAAGCCAGGGCTGCAGTACGGTGTAGCCCATTTTGTTCCTGTCAAAGATTCTGTGTTTTTTCCTTTTTTAAAAATTCTCTTTCTTTACTTTTTCCTTGAATTTTTTCCTTCTTTTTCTCTTCCTCCTTTTTTTTTTGAACTGTTTTTGTTTCGTTTATTGAACTATTTCTTTTTTTCTGAACTGTCATTATTTTGAGATTTTTTCGTGAACAGTTATTTCCTATTTGAACCTTTACTTAAGACAGGAAAAAAGTTAAGGCAAGACTACTGCTTTGGAGTGGGAGATTTCAGGGAAAGAACCGCGGTGTTGAGGACGTACTTTGAGTCATTCGACAATATTACGGTCTTTCCCTCAGTTGAAATTGAGAAAGAGTTGGCAGAATATCTTCCAACCATTAAGTTTATGGCCTGAGGTG
>NC_068989.1:61944761-61957162 GCF_001194135.2 Octopus bimaculoides
AACCCGATTTGATAGAGGATACTATCCGCTGGGGTCTGGATGGCAGCGGTCCCAAGATCCTAAACGTAAAATTTTTGCCTATGGCTGATTGGGTTGGATCAAAAGCTCTTTTGACCCTGTGGATCCAATCAGCCAAAGATCTGGTCTTCCCAGATTTTTTAAGGATGGCCGAGCACAGGTATCCGGTGACCTTGAGGGACGCCCCCCCCCCAAACAAAAGAGGTGTCCCCTGTGCCTGGAACCTAGCCACATTAAGAAAAACTGTCCCCAGGATCAGAGTAGGGTCCTGGAGCAGTTAATAAACGTAGTTCCCCCCACTTTCCCACTGGAGGGAGAGACGGAGGAAGTCGATGAGGCGGAAACCTCCTCGAAGAAAGGAAAAAAGAAAGAAGTGGACAATAATTGTTGCCCACAGAAGGCTGTGGGGAGGAGGATGACCTTCAGCTTAAGGTGGAAGTGCCCCTACTCCCGTAGCCCCCCAAAAAAAGAAAAAAAGGAAGAACGGGACACAGTCGACGCTTGATAACGCATCGCCGGCGTGTCCCGATGGTCCGTTGGTGGGAATTGTGTCACTAACAGAGGAAAGCCTGTCGGTGGGAAGTGTGCTGCTGACAGTAGAAACTGAGGCCTCGCTCAATGAGGAGGAGGAACTTGTAATCCTATTCCACAAGGGAGGGGCCGTCCAAGAATTTGTTATGAAGATTACTAGGAAAGGTCGGAGGGGAGGGATCCTCACCCGTACCAAGGACCCTGATTGGTCTCTGCAGCTGTGGGGAAAAAAAAACTTGTACAAGGTGATGGGTTCCTTCCCCGAGGATGTTATTCCGCTTCATGCTGAAGTGGCCGTGCCTAGAACCATCAAGGTGCTTGAGTGAAGCGCTAACTATTGTCAAGCGGTAAAGTGTAAGAGGACGAGTGCCTCAGTTCAAGGACTTAATATAAAAGGATATTGTGAAGTAAGAGGTTTATAGCCTCAATTGGTAACTTTGTGTAATTTATAAAAAGAACAATGTTTTAGAGAAGCAGAGTTCGGCGGGTGGCTTCTGTCTTCTACTAATACCATCATGTTTATCATTCATCGCACCTCATTAATGTGTCTGTCCAGACGGCAACTACTCTTTGTACTGCCTTTATGGCAAATAAAATGCAAGTAGTTGTAATTGCTAGAATAACTATCCCTATTATACTCGAATTCTTTCAGTTTATTTTACAAAATTCTTTTAAAAAACTTTGTATAAAGAAATAACTGTATTTGAGAATCTCTTTCTCCACAATATTTCATTTAACCTGATGATTTGTTGGATGCGCAAGACCAAATGTTGGACACCAACTAGAAGGTCGACCTTAGGAATAAGAGAATGTCTCTACTGTGCCGCATGTGTAAGAGAGTTGCATAAAACCAGTATAAGTTGTGACGAAACGGTGATGTACCAGTTGCATTAGACACCATGCAGAATGTTGAATCTAACGTGGTATGAGCACAAACCGCAGAGTGTGACAGAGCTGGAGACCTGCAAAATCCTGTGGGATTTCCTAAACATAACAAATCAGGAGCTAGCGAATAACAAGTTGTGGTACTCGTGTTTGAAAACGTGTACCACATATGCTATAATATTGATGTGTAGGACCATATTTGCGCTGCGAGTAATCAAGAAGAAAGGCGAATAAATAGATATATGTCAACCACTTAAGTACGAAATAGTCTGACTATGGAAAATAAAGAAGGTGAAAACAGTGCCAATCATTTTCGTGTCCTTGGGGACAATATCAGATGGTGTCAAAATCAAGCAATTGCATAAATTCCCGCGGTACAGGACAGAACCCGAAACTATGTTTGCAAAGCGAGTTTCTTAACCACACAACCGATATAAATCAATCCTTCATTGACTCCTCCACTCACCCTGTGTTTCATATAGATGTAGAGGGAGGGTGCATAGAAAAGAGATAGAATGAATGTTAATATAAGCGATAAAGGATGAATGCACAGACAACGCTTAGAGGCAGTCAATGTGTAAATGAATGCTATTCAGAGAACTAAAAGAGAAAAAAAAAATCATAGAAAGAAAAGAGAAGAGGAAAATGTGGAGGAGTGAGAGTAAATGAGTAGTTATGAGAAGAGTTATACCAATGGGACATTTGCATTATGTTATTATATTGTAATGTAATAAATATTTTCTATTGAAAACTTATATTGTTTTCATTACTCTGTATAAGCACCAAGACATCCGAGAAAATTAAATAATTTATTGTATACAAACCATATCATTTTTCATATTGGTATAATAGCAATGTGTACTTTTACACTACGTACATAATTTTCTAATGAAGGTATCTGATTTTAGTTATTAAAGAGCTAACAAAACCTTACCCAGCTGCATTTAATAAGACTATCAAGATATGAACATGGATGCACTTTAATCGAAGTTCAATATTGTATGACAGATTGTTCACTCCTGAAACATGCACAAAATATTTACGGTAATTTTAAGGAAAAGAAATGTGCAGCTGCTTACCATGTCTATTTCTGTGACAGGACCCATGCTTCGAATGAGTATATGTGCCCGGATGTAAAGCGGTTTACCTATAAATGATAAACAATTTCAATATTAATATCTGTGTTAAATTGAAAATTATGTAGGTTCCATTTGCTCTCTCACCTATTTCCTCCCTAAATATAATTCACACTTCAGAACTGATATGCAGTAATATCTAGCGTTGATGATCTTGAAGTATATATCCTACCAAGTACCAGAGAGACTTTGTCATGTGACAAGATGAAGCCACATCTATTACAAAGTCATTACAATTATTTGACAAATTTACGGATGAAATAACAAAGAGAAACTTTGTGCACGGTTTTTGTTAATTGACACCCATTACACAGTGATTCTAGAGCATTTAACTTGTATAACAAAAAATAATTTCAACATAGCCTATGTAAAATATATTGTTTTGAATTATTATTATTTTCATTATTATTATTATCATTATTATTATTATTATTATTATTGTTATTGTTATTCACAATTCATGACGAAAAAATGCATCGTTTATTCACTTGATTCACTGACTTGATCATACCGTTCTCGTTAGTAAAGCTTCTTCTGTACAATATATAGCTCTTTTGCGAGGCATTTAAATAGGAAAAAATAACTAGGTGTATTATAGTAACTTGGTGTTCTACTTCGTTGCTACAAAACCGTGATAATACTTTCCTGTTTTATAGGATTTTCCTAGCTTGCGAAAAATTAAAGATTTTGATGTGTGATTGATGGCGCTCAAAAATTAACATCAAACTACAGCGTAGCTTGAAGACAGCTAATGATTTCGCAGTTGAATGTATGTAGCTGCCACATAAAATGGTAGCAAAATTATGAGAATAATTGGAAGATCAATACAATTGTTGCTGCGATTCAAGCATTGTCGCGGTGCTTTCGATAACTAGTCAAAACTGATCTGATATAATTGTATGTTTGACATTACAAATTATCGTTCTCTATGTAGTTCCGCACCATTATTTCGTGCACATGCCTCCTATACTTTATACTCTTTATTAGGAGGTGTCTTTTCTGTGTGTTAAAAGAATATGAGGCTACTATCAGCTGTCTTGTTTAGATATCTCCACTGACGTGGTATCTCGTTGTTTGCATTTAACTACATTACAGTGACATTGTGTATTTTCAAGTTATTTGAAATTAAATGAAATGGCAAGGATATAAGATAAAATGGAATGTTTTAATTTAGCTTTAGATAATCATTTTTCCATTCTTTTCTTTTCCAACCCACATTTCATCATTGCACCCAAGGAGGAGAAATAGTTGATTAATATTGAAACCGTTTCACCACTAACTTATTCGTATCATATATTATTATATGTTTATCTCTACAGTTCGTCTATAGATATTAGTTTCGGTACTGAATGTTCCCACGTTTCGTATAGGAGTACGTCTTTGAAAGTAATGTGATCGAAGACGGACAAATAGGTAATGGCTGCATATGCACATCGTTGGAGTAATCGCTCCTTTATCGAACCCATTAATTGTCTACGAATATATTGCTGAAATAGCCATGAAGTTTAGCTGTGTACAACGTTTGGATAGACCAATTACATATTAAACATAATCCTGGCAACTGGTAAGTACATATTAATTTCTGGTAGGAAAATATACTATATTAAGGAGTATATTAAAGATTCGTAAGTCAATACTGTGTTTGTTATGTGCTAGCAGTGCATCATTTTTAATTATTTCTCACCAGGTGTCAGGAGTGTGTTTAATATGAAAATTGATCTATATAATAGAGTTAGACCACTAAGCTTTGTTGCTATTGAAGTAAAAGTAACATGTTCGTGGATAGTTAATGGGTTAGATTTGGTGCTGAAGAACGATCAATAGTTCCTGACATCTACATATACACCCGTTACTTATTTTTCTATTTTTCGTGGCAATGTTTATATAGAGGTACTCGTGTATGATGTAACTTTCAGTGCTGTCATTGAATTGCATACAAAATTTGTAGAGATAAATTTAAAAAAGCAAACGAAGTACTGCTAACACAAAATAAGGACGCAATACTGACTGATAATCTTTTAATATAATTGCTAGTATATCATGATTGCAAAACCATAATATACTGGAGCCCTTACCAGCATTTAGTAAAACATGTGTTATTAGACACATATGATATGCAGAATGATTCTCTATCCCTGTTATAATTTCTAAGTAACCGATAGAGAGATCACTGTTTGAGTTGGTGGATTTTTATTGAATTTATAGTTATAGAGATATATTATCAGAAATGATTTTCAGCTTCTACGACATATCTACATTATGACGCGAGGTTAAAAGACTTTCAAATTTGAATGGATGACTGAGTTGGAGAACACCAGTAATTATTGACATCACTCTATCAAACGTTGTAACATCTACCGTTTAAAGTTCCTAAATAGACGGACAGTAAAAAATTTGTCGTCTAACTATCAGCTTGAAATATTTGGCAACTTATTTATGATTACGGATAAAATAGTTCCAAAGGACTATAAAGAGACAATAATCCATAAAACTAAAGGAATATGAGACAAACCATTCTCTATGATTACTGGGATCATAAAAGTGGTTTCAGATGTTTTGGTAATCCTATGTGTGATACATTTTCAATATGACGTTTCAACTCAATCCTGCATTTATAATGTCTATACCATTAAAATAAAATAATATATCATTTGTTCTCTCTCTAAAACATGTCTTTAATATCTTGATGAACATATGTTCAGTTAGGCAACCAATTTTGCGCCATTCATTATATTAATGTATTTTTGTCTTAGACGCATACTTAAAATTATTGGAAACATATTGTCATATACAATCTGCGTTCCTGGCATCTTTTTTGATTGATAGTGTGATTACGCTTCTGTTACCAAATTAGCAATGCTCAGATATTTCTGGAGATATTCACATACTTTTCTCGAATGTATTAAAGTGAGCGTAGAATACGCATGCAGTGGACGTAGTAAAGCATGTATTCAAAGAGGAATGAGAAATAAATCCTTGGATTAAAATGGTATTTGGCAATTATATCTCATTTCTATATTTCCAGTATATATAAATTTTCCTTAGTACATTCAGGGATTTCCAATTCCATTCCTTTAAGTAAGAAATACTGTATAGATATTCGTCGATACTATTTATATTGCATTACATTATTCAAGGTATTTCGCATGTGAAATAAGATACGAAAAGTAAAATAGTAATCAACGTAATTCATTGAGAGATTGACAATGATTTCAAAGCGTAGAGTGCCAGGTTACTTCCATGTGTCATTCTTCACGATGTTCTTCAAGAGACTGGGAGGCATACGTGCAACTGATTTTTAAACGTAAGATTTTAGGAAAGAAATATGCTCATGTTATCGTAATTTCTTGTGTAAATACGCAAAGTGAAAGTTTCTTGTTAAATGTATTTTCCGAAGAACATTGCCTCAATTGCAGAAAATAAAATAAAATTACTATTTCTACTAACACCCATTTCTCCTTTGTCTTTAATTGTCAGTTTAGTACGACTGGTTTTTGTGATTGTTATTTTCAATTCAGCCTAAAATTGGCAATGTCTTTTCATATTTTCTTCACAACTTTGAAGCAAGCAGCGTTTAAGAATCTTACTTTGAATCCACGTCATTCCAGATCCAGCCACACAATCGATCACACGGAGAAAATATCTTCTACTATAGCCCCGAGATGAGCAATGATATGTAAGTGAATTTGGTATACTAAAATTTAATGAAAGCCTAGCGAATATATATAACTACGTATATATATAACGAGTCATATACATATTGATTATGTGCGTGTGTTTGTATGTCTGTGTGCGTGTATGTGTGTTTGTGCATATGTGTGTGTGTCTTGCATCTGTGATTATACATCACGTCACTTCAAAATCGGGTAGGTTTGTTGGATTATAACCATTGAAGGCTGTGGCCCAGCATAGCCGCAGTCTAATGAATAAAATAATTAACATATAAACACCAAAACTAATATGTATTGAGTGAGTTTTCGGTAAGGAAGATATATCTAATTTTCATGCCATAAAACACTTCTATATTCACCACCTTGAACATACATTTTCATTAAGAAACTATTATTTACGTTTTTATATGTTTCATGGATATCTGTATAGTAGTCTTTCGGTTTATCTATTTAAAGTTGTACATTTGTTATCTATATGTTATCTATATCTATATGGTAAGCAACTATATAACGCAAGAGAAATTCATGCTAAAAATATAACTGCATCTATTTGAGTCAGGAAATTGTGTATGTATAAAGATTAGAAACGTGCATTATATATTTATAGATACATTTCATGCATTATAGAAGAATATATTCGGCATGTCTTATTTTTCTGGTGTTAATTTCTATATCCTTTATGGTTTCAATGAACACATTTCATACTAAGCCACCATTGTGGTAGAGTTGTTTATTATATTTTTCATTTAACGAAGATTAGAAACTGCTCTCATAATATACTCTGCACTGAATTAATTAAAGGAGGGTGTGTAAAATGAACATCTAGCACTATAAAGTTTTTCGTTTTAATGTATAAATGTAAGTAAAGAACTAAATACGATTTTTTAATGAATATTAGCTGCGTATCCATCTAAACGAATGTAATATAGGTATTCAGTAAAATATTGAAATTAACTGTTTGTTGGTAATTTGTAAATAAATGTACGTTTGTGTTTAATGAGGTTGTACAAAGCTTCGCTAGGGCGAGTAGGTCCAGTTATTAAACTACAGGACTTTGTCCGTTATTTAATTTTTGTCAGGTTTGATCTTTTAATTGAGTGCACTGAGACGATGGCTTTACAGAAAATACTCCCATGTCATTAAATAGTCAGCAAACATATACGTAAAGGGGTATAAACCAACCAACAACATAACATATTATCACTAAATATCAAGAACCTGAATGTTTGATGATGTACAACATCATTGTCTATGTTGGTGTTCTCAAAACAGTATCTTGTCAGTTAGCTTACCAAAACATGGGTATTGTTTTATAAAGCTTAAAATACTCAGTACATTTTCGGTAATACTTTTATATTTACTATTGTGTGACTTTTATTCGGCACACTATTCTAAACCACACAGTGGTTCAGTAATCTAACCACATTCGATACATCTCTCTCTCTCTCTCTCTCTCTCTCTCTCTCTCTCTCTCTCTCTCTCTCTCTCTCTCTCTCTCTCTCTCTCCCTCTCTCTCTCTTAAACACATGCACATACATACACACATGTACTGTGTCGAACAAATAACAGCTTATCGTCAACCCAGCAGAATATGCACCACTATCAAATTGTGGGACAATGAAGTAATAAGTTATAATTATATTAAATACAGCCACAGAGAAACACATTATAATTGAAAGCATAATGTGCAGTTGAAATCTAATATATATGTGAATTCGGAAAAAAATGTATTTCCCAAAAAACAATATTACTTATGTAATTAAATAGATCCCTGTCTATGTCAGTTCATACTAATGGAATTTAATAACAGTATTGCTTATCTCTATTGAATGTTAGGCTGTATCTTCATGGAGTCTTTAACAAAAAAAAAATGCTGCATATGGCTAAGCATCACTATCATTTTAAAATAGCAGTTAGCAACTGCATCAAGTATAATATATGATATGCAAAGAGTATCCGTATGGTTTACAGTTCCATTAATATTAACATTGGTGAAGCGCTTTAGTTCTTTTATGCCATGCACACTATTATTCATGTAAAAAGTCAGAAAGGAATTATATTAATTATCAAAAAATGATTTCTTTAAGCTGCAACTCAAATCGATGCTCATCTATTACGTTCCTTATTATTAAAAATAGCTTTGCGTTTTTTGCCCTAGCACAATAAAATTTGCAAATGGAATAGAAATATGGCTTCTTTCCATCATCTAATCTAAAGATTTTCTTCTATAATGATATTAATAATTACAAAAAATGCCAAAAAAAAAAGCAAAAAAAAAACGAAAGTGGTTATATGGCTTTGATATATTTTCATAGGAACTGAGCGTAGTATTCCGAAAGCTTTCATTTATCATATTCTTTAGATGTTTTCATCTAACTTAAAGATTCTTTGAACTCTTCATTTTCGCTATTTTGTTCTCTTTTCTTTTCTTTTTTTGGGTGGTGGTGGGGTTTCTTGCATAATTTTGTTCTGTCCCAGTATGACAATGACAGTATGAGTATTTAGGAATTTGTTAATCACAAATAAAAAGCACATAGCTATTCAGTATAATATAACCTTGTATGCTTTTAGGTATTTAGCAGAAAAAAATACAGCATAAAATCCATATATTCGGCACGGAACTCACAGTCACTATTGGCCAATCAACCTTGCATGTTACATTTGATACATTATTGAAACTTACAACACATTTCATGGTGGTAGATTCCTTTCCTAATTGGATTTCCTTTTACCATGTTCTCTATTTGTCAAAAGCAGAACGCTCTGCTTCATCACTATTATCGACGAGTGAATTACTAAAGGTTTCTTAACCGATCCGTGACGAGGTATATCTTTAATTCTATATCTATGACTGTGTATTAAACTGCCTTTAAATTGCCATTGTTTTATGAGTTGAAAGTATACGTCACACGTAGGAGTAGGTGTGCTTATGAAAGATACATATGCGAATTTCATACTTCAACCCCTCCACGTTACGCAACACCACATTTCAGAAGTATTTTATCTGCGTAGACTCACATGAATCCTGATCGCACAAATACAAAACTAGTAATGTTTAGTGCAACGCTATCTGGTCACGTCCCCGCAACGTATTGGTTCACTATCAATTAGACCGATGAATTGAGTATCAGGCTTAAAACATACATACTGGTTTCATTATAATGGAGAGAGTTCTGTCAAGCCTTGTGCCAGGAAAGACCAAAATAATCACTTTATGATATATTGTTTAATTCTTCAGTGTACAATTGGGACTAGAAGCGAACATACATCGTTAATGAATATTATCTACAATCCATCTCAACGGGTGTAATATAGGTATTCAGAATGCTCTGTTGCATTACTGTTATCGACGTGTCTATGACTAAAGTGTTTTTAAGCGCCCCTTGACTATAATTCTGTATCTATAATCGTATATTAAACTGTATTATAAATAATTTTAAAATTGTCATAAATATGTAAGACATAATTGCTGACTGAATCATTTACCTTAGCTAATATTTCTATTCTTCCGGTATTCTTAGGTTTGTGTATTTTAGTTTATTTGAGACAAATACATACAGATCGGTGTAAATATCTTTCATAAATGCTGCACTGTAGTAACTTTAGTAACAGATGATGCTAACTACAAATCGTAACAGCTTCTAGTTAAACTATCGTTAAAAGTACTACTAGTAATTATAGTAGAATTGTTAGGGTGCATTTGAGAATATCTTAACCCATAGTCCCCAGTAATATCCATTTCCAGACCTTAGCATCATAATTTCAGTATTGATTACTTTTTAAATTTAATCATGATATTCAATAATAAACTTACTTAAAGAAGTATGCCAGATAATAAAACAAATTACATTCTGGATTATATCTTGCTATCTTTCCATGGCTACGGCTGTTCACAGTAAATCGATGAGAGCGTCATCGCTCTTATCTGAAAACCATTGTTTGATTACGTCCTCGTAACGTATAAGGTCGTTATTATACATAGAATTAGAAATTTGAAATGCAAGTACTAGTTTAATTATGATGGACTATTTATATTTATAAAAAGTAATTAAAAAAGAAAATACTACATTTACAGATTATTACTATATTTTTAGAAAACAATCAAAATATACACATGTAATCATCTTTATTCCATGAATCTTTTATAACATTATGGATGGGGGAGTGGGGGAAAGCCACTACTGACTCTTGTTAATATATTTGTTGCCAATGAAATCGGTGCGATAAACACATCATCCTAAAAATGATATCTTAATTGCCCTGCGCTCATTCCGTATTTTTGTTTGACAGTATCAGAGACCACACAATCTAGACTCTCAAATGTTGTCAACTTCGTACTTCATATTTTCCTGGTAGAAAAATCGCAATAGTTGGGGCCGTTTTATAGCATAGTGTGTGTTCCTCCTGCTCTTAACATTCAGTCTATCTCACACAGAATTAATTAACATATTGGTCATCTTCATCAGCCTAATAAAACGGACATATATTGTATAGTAACATATAGTATACATGAGTACAGCTAAAACCCTATTAGTACAAATAATGGAAAATTGTTTACCTATCTTGCAATACCAGAAACTGCTAATTAAATAACTGTCTGTAATGATGCAAAAAGAAAAACAAAACAAAAAGATATGGAAATCTACTAACAACGCAACGCGGAATGTCCCGAGGAAATGTGATCACGTAAACTGAAACTCAAAAGAGGAAAAAAAAAACACCTGAATAACCCAACACTGACACGGTCGGAATTAACTGTATAAACCACAAACAAGGGAAATAGAGTATAGAAATATCTGATTATATGGAGAAATATAACTGCAATAGTTATTTTTATAATAGGGAAGAAAATGCATTTGGATAATAATATTCCGAATTTTTTTAAAAGATTGTTGAGTTTCAGTGTATTATATTTGCATTAGAGGATATACTGATGGAGGAGTTTTTGTATACCGGAAAATAACTACCGGTTCTTTGGTCTATTAGGATGTAGTGTACAGTTTAGGAGATGTATCACCATGTATAAAGAAGGTGTGATTTACACATAGTTCAGTTGGCTATAACTTGAAAATGTTTTGAAGAAGGGCACTGGCTATTATATATGCTATATAGCATCTTGCATTAAGAAATATGCAACCACGCGAAACTGGATATTTGGCTTATAAATTGCATTTATTTGCAGTATATCTAATTTGCAAAGGAAAGTACCGATAACCATGCTGATGTATTTGCTAATATGCGATGGAAACGGTTTCAGCTTTGGTAAGTGATATAATGTTGTGAAAATGATCTGTTTGAAAGCACAATGGCAATCGGGGGTTGTCGTTTTTACTATGAAATACTAAAACATATTTCAAAAAAATGTTCCATAAATCACTTACAGACACAATGCAGAATATATTAAGTTTGAAAAATCCACTTTTTCATTCAAATATAAGAATAAATAGATATTAAGTTATAAAAAACTTTATAATATTCATGTTTTAATATCAAAATTGGAATTGAGATCAAACTATTATCATTTTGCTCTTTTTATTTTGATGAATTTCATTCGATCGATTTCATAAAGAGATTTTATGGAGGTATTGTTAAATATTACTATGATATATGATACGAAGTATTGATGGCAATATTTGAGAGAAAAATGTTTTTAATATAGTTAACAAGTACTATTGCACATATAAAATTCATACAATCCCATAAAAGTTTACAAATACTTACACATCGCATACACATTAAAAACACGCAGAGCAAACTATACCGTCATATATGTATATGTGTGTGTATGTGCATGTGTTGGTATGTGCGTGAGTGTGTTATGTATGTCTTCGTATGTGTACGCGTAGGAATGTAATTATGCTAAATTTGTAGAAGAATATCTTTGAGGCAAATTGGAATGAAAGGCGTAATTTCAGAAGAAAATAATTCAAAAGATTTACTTCTGATTTGGCCCCTATCCTTTCACTTTTCATTGCATAGCCCATTAAATAATATAAACAAGTGCATTACCCAATGCTTCATTGAAATCACACACCGTTCTAACATATAAATGCATGTATAAATATTTATTGATAAGTATGAATATGTGTGTATGCGTGCGTGCGTGCGTGTGTGTATGCATGTATGTATATACGCATATATATATATATATATATATATA
>NC_068989.1:61957266-61961170 GCF_001194135.2 Octopus bimaculoides
GAGAGAGAGAGAGAGAGAGAGAGAGTAATAGTTTCCTATTATTGGCAATAGCCAGTAATAGGAAACGACAGGAAGGTTAGGTTTTGAGTATGCAAGACCTACTATTCAAAATTTACCCTTCTCTATCCTTAGACGAGTGAATATTCGGAGTGAATAATTGATATAAATAAGCAACGAGCATTATTTTAACAAAAAGTTAACAACGATAACTCATATATGTAGAAGTTTAGTCAACCTACAATTAACTAGAAATTCTGTAATAATGACAACATTATGAACTGCAGGAGCAACAACGAAATGAATGACGAAAAATTATTCTTATATTCCGCTCTGTCACATTAATATCTGCCCTAAAATTATCAGCATGGATATATTCAACTGCACACTCTCCTTGGAAATTAAAGCTATGCTCGGTCATGGACGACTCTTAGATTATATGCTAGACTTCTCAAATTATTCTCAAATGTTTTGTATATGTAACACAATATTTTCATATTTTTCTAATGAACAAGAACTATAAATTTATTGAGTGATAAATTCCGAAATATTAATGGATGTAATTGATTTTGTTATCAAACGCCAAATGAAATTATTTCATCCTCTTATATGAATATTATGCTCAGAAATTAAACATTTATTAGATGTTGTGATGCACCCTTTCTTCTCTTCAGTGTATTCGACAGACCGGTAGATGTATTTTGGTCTCTTATATAAAATCACATATATCTTGAAAATGAAATATGTTTAATTTAATAAGTGATTTCAATGAAGCATATCTAAAACTTAGATATGTTTCGACTAAAGATTGGTCCAAGTCATGTCTAGCACCACCTTACAGGCTTAGGCAAATACTTTTTTAGTCAAGTTTTGTGTTATCATGATCCATTCAAGCAGGTAGTTCTCGTTGAGTGTGTTTTATCCAGGCATAGGTGGTTTATCAAGTATTTCTAGAAACAATATGTCCGTTTAAAGGTAATGGGATACTTTTCGTCTTTGATCTGTCTTTATCTGTATTTATGTGTTGTGATCCTGAATGGGGTAGGGGATGTATGGACGAGGTCCTAGCCTTGGTTGAATTTTTAAGCTAATGTTGCAGTCGTTTGGGCAATGCTGGCGGAATATTCTCCACATCGTGCAAATGATGTATCGCTCACGGCGGTGCTGGAGAAAATAGAGTTACAATGCTTAAAAACATTACCAATTATCGAGATGAGTCATACCAATATATTTTTCAGTGAATGACCTGGAGTGATTCAATTTTCGAGATGTTTTGTTTTGTATGGGAAGACCACAGGTGGCAGCAGTATTCGAGGTGTGGCCGTACAAAGGAGGAAAAAAGAGGAATGATGATACTTTTGTTCTCAGAACTGCAAGGTACTAAATGAAGAAAGTATGGCTGCTTTAGCATAGTCTTTCTTCCAAAATACATCAGCTCAGATTTTCCATCGTTTAGTTGCATGTTCTTTTTGTTTGCCCATTGACTCACAGAATGGAGATCAGACGGGATTTAAGTTCTTTCTTCTTCATTGATACTTTTTCGGAGTTTATCAGAGAGTATTTTCACTTTGCTGGAAAGGCCGTTTATGTAGACTATAAAGAGGAGCAGGCTAAAGGACACTACTGGTGACTTTTGCTGGGCTTGAGTGGATTCCTTCGATCACATGCGTTCTGTTCTCCTGGAAAGACTCAATTCAGTGCATTTTATCGGTCTCGTTTTGCCGAACCACTAAGTTATTGGGGTGTAAACACGCCATCATCGGTTGTCAAGCGATGGTGGGTGGATAAACACAGACACACAAGTACGCACACACAAACCTGCGCGCGCATATATACGTGCATATATTGATCTATTGATATATTTCAAATTTTGGTAGAAGGGCAGTAATCTCTGGCAAGAGGTTAAACACAGTTTCATCTGGTATTTATTTGATTGACCTCGAAAGGATAAAATGCGCTGTCGAACTCAGTGGAATTCGAACTCAAAACATATAGACTGACAAAATACTGCTAAGATTGCCGCCTTCCAAATATGTGCATATATTAAAATGAAATTTGAAGTCGAAAATCTGTAAAAACAAGGTGTAACCTGATAACATGAGAACATACTTCTGTTTAAAGCATCTATGTACATTTAACACGATAAGAACATCATCAGTGGGTGTATCATTTTCATACTACTACTGTCCATTTTAGATACAGCAAAGGAACTTTGCGTGTAAAACTTACAGCATTAACATCACTATGTCTAGACTAGGTAATAACTAATTGATCATTTTATGTTGAAATATGAAATTAAAATAAACGCGTATTTTATCGTAAAGCTCATGAATAATGTAAAAGATGTTGAACGTTTCAGCACGGCATGAAATTTGAACTTTCATCTGGAAAACCATGACATCTACATTTCTGTGTGGGAGTCAGTACCTACATCATACACATCGCACGCGCACACACCCCCACACACACACACACACACACACACGCATATATATATATATATATAGATAGATAGATAGATAGATAAATAGATAGATAGATAGATGGCTAGGTAGGTAGATAGATAGATGTTCATACAGAACACCCACGTTTAGGTGGTGATAAACAGATATATACGTTTTATTATCAATAACTAGACACTACTTGAAACTCTCGGCCCATGAGTGATACTGAAACTCTTACCTATGATTAATAAAAAGAACGTATATATACTAATGTACTGAATTATATTTTTCTGTTTTTATCATGAAATTTTCTTTAAAATAGATGCTCTACTTGTTTTACATACTGCATTCATTGGAAGAAATTTGTTATATCAGCTATAACTTCCAACGTTATCTACATTTGCTGATATTTGTGCCCATTCTGGGAGTGACGAGAAACTTTCTTATAGCTCATTAGAGATCGACAGGCATTTTTGGTAACACTATTTCATTTTAACTCTCCCACCCTAGAGTCAACTACCTCGCAACACATTCGGTATCTATATTATTTTAATTTTCTCCTCAAGTTTGGTTCTTTGTTTTTAATATTAGCATTTATTAGTTTGGTTTCAGATCCAGGCGGGGGTGCCGCATGACCCCCGTGACTGGGTCCGAAGGTATACCCAACATTCGTGCATGAGGACAGCCGACCTGTTGAGTGCATCCATCCGTCACCGGCGGATCATAACTCACCAGGCCGCCCGATTTTAATCATTTGCCCTGCTATCAATTGTAATTCTAATATCAATTAGCTAGGTTAAGGATATAACAAGTAGAAGGATATATCCCACGTCTACTGCAAGCCTCATCGACTCTTCCCTTGCATGTCCCAAAGAAATAATGCTTTTTCGAGTCACTCTCAAATCAACATTGACATTTATTTTACTTCACGCTATTCTAATTGTTTCACTGTATATTTGAATGTTTGAATGAATGTAGTTTCTATGTTATACCTGTAATCTTCTGTCATGCGAGGCTCTTTGAAGTGATACCTTTTCTCTTATACTAACAATTCAAGCGCTTTGACCCAATCCACCACCACTACATCTCTCGCTGCTCTTCCCATCACTTTGCAAATGTCTAATATTATTATTCCAAGTAGCAGCGAGTCAATAATATAGAATGCAATTCAAGTTAATTAGGATCGCTTTACAGCAATATTTCTTGTAATTCACATAATGATATAATAATATAATATGTTCATATAATCGGTTAAAGCAATTATCCTTGACTACTGCCAAGCACACACACACACACACACACTTACGCGCACGCGCACAGACATACACACACTAACGCACAAACTGATGCATACTGAAGGAGATAAGCACTGAGCTAAAACATACAGATACAGATTTATGTCTGTAGATATTTATACACACACATGTGCACACTTGCAGAGGTGCATGCATGCATATATATAT
>NC_068989.1:61961271-61968230 GCF_001194135.2 Octopus bimaculoides
TATATATATGTGTGTGTGTGTATAAGCATACAGGCGTATGTACAACGACAAGATATTGTGAATATGTGTGTTAGACTGTTTGTGCCTGTGCATGTAAGCGCGTTTATTCTTATCATTCTTCTCAATTATGACTATTATAAAGAGAACGATTCTAGAACTCAGGAAATTAAACGTGGCTTACATTATAGTGATCTACAGGTAGGATCTTCTTCGATTACATAATTACCTTCTCATAAATGCTAACAGTGGTAATTTAGCAACAACAATTCATAGGGGCAGACACCATTTAATTGTGTGATGAAATCATCGTTGACATATATATCTATAAAAATTCAGATTATTTATTGATAGCACTACTACGTTCAAATTTTATCATTGTTTTCTCATTCCTTTTTGCATTTATTTTCTCATATTCACATATGCGCTACTTTCCGTTTAGTTCCAACATTATAGCTTCTAATCCCACCGTAGACGTTTCCAAAATGTCGCATATTTCTCTTCATATTCCATTGTGTTTATGCACAAGCTTGCAAATTTGAAACCTAAGTGAGAAAAAGTGACCACTCAATCTTTTGATTTTATATATTTTATCTTGGTGAGCAGATATGTTTTAAAAGGTGTGACATACACATTTCTTTAGCCGTTAATTCGTGTAGTTCGTAGCCGTATTCTGAACGTTCCTAGTACATAATTTATACTGGCTTTTTTTGTTTCTACCGCTACAAAATTGGTAAGAGAACACACTACTTGTTATGGTTTTTCTTCCCGCAATGGTAACACATTGTTAGTTGACACAAAAACCCATTTCTGCGTTGTGTAGTATTTAAAACTGGCATTTAATTCTCTTAAAATCCTGTGTTTCTTTATATTTAACTGAGTTATTATGGAGTGTCTGGCGGGGTCTTTTTTTGGAATATATTTTTTGTTGATATGTATTATGTATAACCTCATAGTTATGCGTTTAGCGTCAAATTTAGACTTAATGCAATTTAATTTCTAATTGTCTTTGTTACATTTCTGAATAGTAACACAAAGCAAACAATAGTGACACTTACAACAACGACACTGAGACATCTTATTTAAAGCAAAAGAAATAAAAATGAAAATGGTGTGCTCTAATTTTCTTTGTTGTCCACTCTTTCGTACTTTTGTTAAAGCAAAACTACTGTACACTCGAACGGTCTAAGCCTCTGTGTGTGTATAGATGTTACTGTGTATGTGTGTGTCTGTATATGCATATATGTGTGTGTGCGTGTGTATACATATATGTGTGTATATATATGTGTGAGTGTGTATGTGTATAATTTTTGGAACAATGGGTATATATGGATTAGTGTGTGATAGCACGTTCAGACATTGAGCTACCTGCTGTCATCCACGATTGGGGTATACATCAAGACTTCTGCAGTTTTAGTTGCGTCGAATAGTTTAGTCTGGGTCACATCAGGTACACGCATACATAAAGTGGTGTCTCGCAGTCATGTTGATGATTTTTCCAGCTGTAGCAGCGTTTGGGGCAAGCTGCAGTTGTCTGTATAGCCCCATTCGCTGGTACTGCCGGAAAAGAAAAAAAAAACATCAATATTACTGCGAGGTCTCAGTTAAATTAGCAGGATACCACTTTATATATGCATGTACCTGATGCAACCCAGGCTACACTTTTCGATGCAACGCAATTGGAAGCACAACATCTCACACATAATAGACAATCACAGGAAGAGTCGAATCGAACGTCGCACTTAATGAAGCCTAATTTCAAATCTATCTTCCACTTCATTCATCGGTTATAATAATAATAATAATAATAATAATAATAATAATAATAATAATAATAATAATAATAATAATAATAATAACAACTTATAAGGATTGGCGTAACTCTTCACAATGGTAAATAGACAAGACGAAGAGCGCGATACGATTGCAATATATATATTAGATTGGTTGAACGATATTTCGACAGCTAACCTGTCTTTGTCACGTTCAAAATAAGAGATAAAAATTGAAAATTATTGAAATTTAAATTTAAAGTATGAAGGAGAGCAACCAGCATCCATTCGCTGATGGAATGACAACATCATTCTTTAAGTTTCAATTATATAACAGGCGAAATGAAGATAAAAAGAAAAGGAAAAATAAGTAGAATTTTTAATCAAACAGATTTGTATAAATTCGATGATATTTTCCTGTCATTTTATTTATTCCTCCGGGCATGATGTTAATAATACGCTAACATATTTCTCATGAATTTTCAGAAGTGATAGTGAAGCAGATTCCGAATATTTTCTAAGAATATGTACTTTCATGTTGTTTTCAAAATTGCAGCCATTTGAAACAAAATGTTCGGCAAGTTCTAGCGGACTAATTTTATTGTGCTCATTAAATATTTTGTTCAATTGTACAACCAACATAAATCAAATTATGCTCCGTGCGTTCTTCCCCATACATCAGGTAGGAATCTCTACATATCCCATCTTCTGTATAAATCATAACAATTTTGTTATGATTCTTGGTGGAATTCGTTTGAGTTATGGTGTTGCACAATAAACAAAGCTTACCTCGCTTGGTGCTGTTGTTCAAGGTGCAGTGTGCAGTTACTACACAGATTATTTTCCTGGAGTCAGAGATAAAGGTCAATGATTCTCATATTAATTCTTATTCCATCTAAAGGCTACAATAGCCTGTTGAGGAAATATCTGTTTGAACGAGGATATTTTTCGCGACATGCTGGTAACTTTCATGCGACACTTTTGAAATGCCGGAGAAAATTCGGTGCCAGTTAATCACTAAAGGAATTCTGTCATTTATTGTATTGTGTTTGCTAAAATTATGCATGAATATTTGACTTTGCTAATCTTAGCTAATTCATTTGCTATTTCCTTTAATCGTGATTCACTGTAACCGTGTTTGACAATGATGTACAGAAGCATTTGCATGTTGCCAGTAATATCCTATATCAGAACAAATCCGTTTTATCCTCAAGAAATAGAGATTTCGGATTTGACCGAATAATATGATGCGGCTAATCGGAGCAGCGGTGGAGATAAATGTGTGATGACGAGGACTTGCAAATAACTATCACTATTCTACTTCCAGAAATCTTTTGTGTCCAAAAATTCAACGCCAGTTCTTTAAAAACCACACGTAAATTTTATGTTGGACTTAAAGTCATAGTTTTTTTTTCGCATAACAGTCACAGAAATGCAAGAATTGAATTAATCTATAAAATACAGGTGTTCGTCCTTCTGACTGTAAAATTCTGGATTTGGTCTTATTAATAAAATGGTCTTTTATTCCATTTCCAGAAATATTTTCTCAATTTCGTCTCTGTAATTAGATCGACAGGTAATTGTTCATATGAAGTGTTTTGTCACTATTAGCTAGACGTTGGAGTGCGTAGCATTGAAAATTTGTGATGTTATTTCAGGACTTCTTTCCACTTGTTTTAAGGCTTTATCTAATGCCTGACGAGATTCAAGAAACTCCACTAGTCCTTCTGGAGTCCATCCCGAACTTTATCTGCTTATCAATTGCGATTCTTTTCAATCCAATTATGCCAAATTCGACCATCATCATTTTTTATTTTCAGTAAGCATGGGGCTATCTGACTCCCCATTACAAGTTAAAAAAAAAAAAAAAAATTCCTTAAGCTTCTAACGGAATAAAAGACTCGAAAGTGATGAATATTCTTAGAAACTATTCTGAATCTGCTTCACTTTCACTTCTCAAAATGCATTAGGAGAAATATGTTTGCGTGTTATTAAAATTATGCACTGGAGGAATGAATAAAATGACACGAGAATATCATCAGATTTATACAAAACTACTTGATTAAATATTCTTCTTGTCTTTCCTTTTCTTTCCTCTTTTGTTCTGTCTTATTCGTTTTACCTGTTATATAATTGAAAGTTAGACTACGTGTAGATACTGTAAAGATTAATAGGTCTCCGGTGACGTTTCATTTATAATAATTCTCACAAAGCATTGAATATCGATGGTCATATAGCAGCAGATATCTAGTCGTTTAACACCACCTTAAACTTCTTGAGTCCTTAAAAGAGATGTTTACCCAGACGTTTGATCTGCTCAAATAAGAGCTACACTCTTCGCAATTTTCATACTACACTCAATAAAAAATAATTCACGTTAGACTATGTACTCCGACATATATCAGCAAATATAGATTGTATAGTCTTGAGGCAAAAGAATTTAATTAAGGAGGATTGGGATTAAGGGATATCCTGGAAAGGGATTTTCTCTTGTATATTTATGAAGTAGAAGAAGCTATATTTAGTAGCTATACTTTACATTAATCTGAAAACTTTATTCCCTGAATATCTGCGCACAGAATTACTTTCGCATTCCCTATTCCCTAAGGTGCAAACCTCCCTCAATCTACAATAATTCCTTTATTCTTTTACTAGCGGGACCCGCGAATACTTCATAGAATTAATGGTAAACCTATTGGGCAATTTCTGAAAACTTCATCCAAAAATCTTGAACGCGTGGTCTGTTGTGTCTCTATGGAAAGCTAGTCGCACATCTGCTAGTCATTGAGAAGTGAATGAGATTGAAATACGATGATTACTTAATGCACTTTATATGTACACTTTATACGCAATTCTATAGACTTAATACACAAAACACATAAACTATATATTCACTCATATTTTTCCTTTTACTCCCATAAACAAGAAAAGCAATAACCTGTATGGCATATATCTGCCTCGTAAATAAGCGTGAATATTTCACGGAATTGCACTTACACGCATTCGTTAAATGGTAGGTGATACGTTTTTCGCAATCCAATAACCATCACCAACTCCCCTATCTCCACCAACAACACTACCACCGCCACGATCATTATTACTTGCTCGTCCTATCACCTCTCCTCTTTCTCTTCCTCCTATCCTCATCTCCCTGCCTGTCTATAGCCTCACCATCAGAACATCATCTCTCTGCCAAATTTATTTTTTTAACTATCCTCCTCTACCTTCAACTAACTTTTTTTAACGACGTAATAAATATTATGTGATCCTACCTCACGTCGTAGACGCTTCGCTTTCCCTCTTTTTCTTTCTCTCTCTTTCTGTCCCATTTTTGCCTCATCCTCTTTGCTTTCTCCTTTTTTTCCTTCTCCGCTTTTTCCCATTCAACAAATCACGTGAAAGCGTACATTCCCACTACCTTAAGGTTTGAACATTTTTCTCTCACTGCTTCTCCTTCTCTCTTTTTCTCCCTCCCTCTTTTTCTATAATCAAGTGAAAGTATTATCGACGTGCTAAGTGACGCAATGATAAGATTCTTTGACTTGTTTCAGACATTTGCCTGCGGCCATATAATTTTAAAGGACATTCTAAAATTAGAAAATGGAAGATATTTCAAGATTTAACCATGTAGTTGTACGTAATACAGCTGATGTGCGTGTGTGAGTGTGTGTATTTGTGTGTGTATAATGTGCGTGAGCGTGTGTGAATATGTGCGCACGTGTGTTTATGCCAAAAGAAATCGTGAAGTGAGAGCAGAAAACATTTAAAAACAAACGTGTCTGAACATATAATGAAAAAATTCACAGCTGTTTGTTTCTTGTTTTGTATGATGAAATCTAAAGATTATATCACAGGATTAGTTTATTGTCTTGTTACAAGTGTAAAAACACCTTACTGGAAATGTATTTTCTAATAGTTATGTACATAATATTCCAAAGGAAAAATATACAATACATTTTTGCCTTCATAAGTAGTTTACTTTCATCAGCAACATTTATTGCCTTTAGGTAAATGGTTGCTCTGTTACACCTTACATCAGAGAAAAGAATAGTGAAGTTTTATTCATTATTCAACCATAACAAACGCCAAGAAAAAAACAGCACGGCTTTTGAGCATCAGCAGCTCTTGCATTCGCACTCAATTTTACTTATAACGGCAGTTTTTCTCTATCTGGGTGCTACCGTTCTGTAATAGGTTCTGTGGTAGCATCAAATGCCGCCTTTTGAACTGCATGTTCTGTCACAAAATATACAAGCATTGCGTAATAACACATACTATACCTGACTTTACCCGAGTGATATGCGCACGCACGCACACACATACACACATTTTATCAAAACGAAAAATGGAACAAGAATTTAACAGGTGATAAAAAAAACATTCGGACAGTAAGTGATACAAAAAAGGACAGGAAAAAACGAGGAAGGGAGTTTCGGAGTTTTCAGTCTTCAGTCGAGAAGCAGATCGTCGTTGCATGGATAATAATGCAGCTTGCATGGATAATAATGTAGATTGCGGCGTTTTAATGAGGCATCCATTTTAAGCAGAATATACAGATTGCCTTATATGCTTGTGTATGTGTGCGTGTGTGTGTGCTCGCGTGTGTGTACGTGTGTGCATGCGTGTGTGTGTGTGTTTGTATACACACACACACCACACGTACACATACACTCACTCATATCTATGTACATTTCAATTTATTT
Source organism: Octopus bimaculoides (assembly GCF_001194135.2). Taxonomy (NCBI): domain Eukaryota; kingdom Metazoa; phylum Mollusca; class Cephalopoda; order Octopoda; family Octopodidae; genus Octopus; species Octopus bimaculoides. The sequence continues at coordinate 61,967,744 of NC_068989.1, forward strand.
AACTAATAAGGTGAGATATGTTTCTAATAAACAATCTATTTGTTACATGGAACATTAAAACAATATGATTTATATTTTAATTATAGTTTTGGCAAAAATTCAGAAAAAGGTCGTTTAGAATGTGTTAGCGCTCATATATAACATATTAAAAGTGTAATTAATACCAATATATAATTGTATAAGTAGGAGGTGGGAAATGATTATATTTTCAATTTATAAGTACAGCTTCATGTACATGAAGAACGGAGTTACAAAGGTCGCAAACGAATTACTTGAATTAACTCATTATAGATAGGCAGGCACTACCGCACAGAAACGCTGGAACACACAGCAACACGTACACACACATGCACTCATATTTGCATGTATATATATGTAAATGTAGATGTATTTGTTTTCATAAACGCATATATAGATATGTATATATGAATTCATTTTAATATATGGATACATGTATGTATATAATTATATATATATATATATATAT
>NC_068989.1:61975598-61992637 GCF_001194135.2 Octopus bimaculoides
ATATATATATATATATATATATAGATATATAGATATATAGATATCAATATATGTTATAGATATAAATACACATATACACACACATATATGAGGTGGTGTGAATGTGCCTATGTGTATGAATATGTGTACATAATCAGCTTATGTATGCAGCTTTGCTGTGAGATGCATCACGACCCCAATCACTTAAAGTAAACCATTGGTGTGTTGAGTATACGGTTGATGTTCGTATTAACGTCTATATTAACAGAAGAGATCAATACTTATTCGTTTCGAAACAATTTTATAAATATATGTGAGCCTTATAAGAGAATAAATATAACATAAATAGTTGTGTGAACGACCTTTCTATTTCTAGTTATATTATCATGCAAAAGAACAATAAAATATAACATAAACTCTATGACCAACGCACACAATAACATTAAACGGTTTGTCTTTCAAAGTCAAAAGTTTGTGAACTACAAAATATTTGATGTTAATATGAACTGACATTATATATCTGAGGTAACTTACCTTGTAGTTTCCCTAGAGTTAATAACATGCAAGCCTTGCATTAATTTTTGTCTTTGGGAGAGGCAGGGAGATGGGATACATGGCATCAAAGAGAGTCAGTTCGCTTTGATAACCAGAAAGTAATCTACTAAACTAGAAGAGAAAAAAGCAAAATGAAAAAGAACACGAGACAAAGAAACTGTCACAGAAAGCATCATAACAGAGACTATGCTGATGTAGAAAATGGGTTGCAAAAGAACGGAAAGAAAGAACACCAGGCACGAAAATATTTTGCCACAGGCTAAACGGACGGAGGTTACGCAGTTGTAGGGGAAACTAAAATGTGAGGCGCAATAATTTATTTAGCATATCATTCTCTGTGAATAGAAACTAAATCTTTTATAGCATTCCACTCATCAGCTGCAGTTTTTTTTCTGTGCCTGACTATTAGGCCTCTCAATGTATATCATATTTTTTAAATAAATATCATGGATACTTCAGAAAGCTACTGAACAATATTTGTCGCCAAACAAAGATACATACACACACATATATACTCTTTTATTTGTTTCAGTCATTTGACTGAAGCACCGCCTTTAGTCGAGAAAATTGACCCATGACTTATTCTTTGTAAACCTAGTACTTATATCGGTCTGTTTTGCCGAACCGCTATTTACGTAAACACACCAGCATCGGTAGTCAAGCGGTGTGTGTGTGTGTGTGTGGGGGGGGGGGCAAACACAGACACACCAACATGTACACACACATACATAAATACATATATATATATATATATATATATATATATATATATATATTTGTGTGTGTATGTGTGTGTTGTGTGTGTGGGTGTGGGTTGGTTTGACGGGACCTTCATGTGAATAAATAATGTACAAATGGATTAACCAGCAGGCATGTCACAATATTCGGTTATGTGTAAATCTATTCTATTGTTCAGATTTTACTTGTTCTAAAGAAGACGACTGAAATATGTTCTTGACATTTATTATACCTTGCGTTAATAACTCTAAAAACTTTATGCTTTTATAAAGTATATTCAAATGGTGTTTCCCCAGGATACATTTAACTTTTTTAAATGATATATTGCAAATTCGGAAATAGTATTTTTGAAATGTTACTTACCACCACAATACATTATTCAATCATTCTAAATTCAGTGTGCTTGTGTACTTTTACTGCATGCAATTTCACGATATGAAATGGTAGTGGCTGAATCAGAAAGTATACAATCCAAATGTCTGCATGTGAGGATGTGATGCAGTTTTGTCGCAAAAAAATGTGTGGGGAGGTGTAGATAGATTGACACATAGACAGATAAATAGATAACTAAGGTAGCTTATTTCAAATAGATTTTATACATAAAGAGAGAGGAATATTTAACTACTGCGTTTATAAACACAGTATGATTAGTATAAGTTCCTGTTTACAAGAACAATAACTAATTTTTCTCTCATTTTGTAATAATAATACCAACGTACTGAACATTTTTGCATGCAGATTAATAATCAGTACCGTTTCTAACCACATGATGTATATCCCACGTTGACCAATCTTTCATTAAGAGGGCAGTCTAGAAATATTTCGCTTGAAAACATTGTGAAAATATTTGCAGTGCCATATAACATTCTACATTATACCGAAGAATTCCCAGTACCACACTATCCACGCATGTATTTAAAATTTTGCACCACAATTTGGCTGTTTTCTGAAAATTAAATAGAAAATTATGAAATATTGGGAATGTGAGATCATTGTTAATCTCCCTGGCTGGACTTTCTTAGATATCATCTACCATTTTGGCGCCAAAAGAAGATACTATAATTTGTTCGTCGACCTATCGACTGTTTTACAATATCATACATTGAGTTCAGCTAGTTATTCATAAATCTTAAGTATATTATTTTTACGAAGCTCCCCCTATACAAAAATGCCGTGGTGCTTTTGTAACTGTTAGTCAAAAGTCGAAAGTGAAGTGTTACATTTGATTTTTGTTAAAACATGCCTTGTTAGAGAAACAAAAAACTTTTTGGATATATTTTATAACGCTAACAGCAGGAAGAAAGCATGCTTCCTTGCAATCAACTGTTTGTAATTTATTCTATTTATAATTCATTCATTCAATCAACAGTTTATACTTTATTCTGTCAAATGCAACTTATTAGAAATTTAAATGAATAAAGCAAAGCAAAGTTTCAGGCAATAATAAAGATCTCTACATGAAATGCATGTGAATGAGAGAAAATATTAAGGCTCTTTCATTAATCTATAGCGAGAGTCGGGTTAAAAGTATAGAAAATATAAAAAGAATAAACAGATGGTAGATAGGAAATGACAGAGAAACTAATTTACTATAATACATTTAAAAGAAAACAACTAGTAGGCGTCTTACCACCATGACCAGGGCGGAATCCTTTGTTGTAATTTATTAGTAGATTATCCAAAAGTTGGGTAACTTGTTTCTTTGTAACTCCTGACACACCTGATGCACTGTAAGAAATAATAAGTAAACGTGAAGGAAAGATTACATATTAAAATATTTAAAAAGTTTACAAATAATATAATCGGTATTTGATCTGCTACTTACAAACTTGCATTAAGTTATTTAAGTGGAAATTATTAATTTTATAAAATATTCTCACATGGAAACTAAACATGTATTATTCGAACAACAAACACAACAACTAAGATTTGAACTTTCATACCAATATATCAGTGTTATGCGGTTTACAATAATTAGTATTTTAATTTTATATCAGTTTTCTTTTAGCGCCTACGCTATGTAAGAACGATCTAACCGCCTTATTTAACTTTGCATGAAGAGCGTTCATCAAGAAAAATTTAAATGTGCTACACATTGTTACATTGGTGGAGTAAGTGGAAATGACAAACAGCTATCAGTGTACGTAGAGCATTTAATATTGCACATAAGTTTCCAGTACCGTCGAGGTCGAATGTGCATTTCGTCTCTTCAGGTTCTTTGAAATAGGGATCAGTTGAACACCGGGGTAAATGAAAACGACTTATTCCTCCCCAGAAATTTCTAGCCCTGTGCCAAAATTAAATTCAACTAGGTGCACATGTAATACACATTAAATACAAGTGGTTTCACATGGAAATTAAATATTAATTATTCAACCATACATTCAAAAGAACATTAGGAATTAGTCGACTCTAAATTACCTTCCAGAAAGGAACGACAAATCTCTTTAAGAGAAGATGACCGTATTGCATCTTATTATGCCAGATTCCCTGACTTCTAAGTGAAATCAACAATGACCATTGATGTATTATTTAACCTTACATGGAGAATTGTATTCCATGAGAAACTACTTGTATTTCATATTCGCAGAGGACTAGCAATTTCTGGCTAGAATCAGTTGAGCACCATCTGTGAGCCACTTCCTTTTTATGGAGCAAAAGTGAGAACATAAGCTGGAAACCCGAACTTGGCCACGTCTGTTATCAGTCCCTCCTAGCTAAAACTCCATTAACATTAACTTTGGTTATTTAGAAAAGAAGCACCTTCTTCTCGATCTAACAAACAACATTCACATACATGTATGTGTATGTGTGCATGTGAGTATTTAGAACCCTACGCATACCAATATGAATTTTTTCTATTGGCTATTAATGCCTTAGAACATTACAATTGTTACCTCAATTCCACACACTTATCACCAGTTTTAAAATTTGTAATTTAGCAGTTTTATTATGTATTCAATTTTTTGCCTTAGTATTTTTTTTCATAGACACCACATACTTCTTCATTTCTAATTCACGTCAAATAGGCCTGGAGCTCACCCACCTCGCCTACACGACTTCCGCTCTAATAGACTCCACTACACTCCCATGGTACACACTTCCGCGTTTGTATCACCCGCCCCAGAAAAAAGCCGAACCACATATCATACACCTGATTCTATCCCTGCATCACTACACGGATACCCCAACCCTACATGCACATATTAGTCCCTCTCGTACATTGGGAAGACCACTAGGAGTTTACCGAAGAGTTCAAACGTCCACTGGAGTGAATATAAGGACGAGAAGCGCACCAACATAGTGGCGCGCTGAGCCGAACTGACATCATTGTTGTGTCCAAACACCAAAAAGACCCATGACTTAGAAAAATACTCATAAATGAGACTTTACCCTTACTAAATAGGCAATACACGTCGGAAGTAGAGATACCTCAAGGCTACTGATACTAGCAAGGCAGCGTGAATCCATAGTCACATTCGTATGTAGGCAGTCAAGTAGATAATTTGGTAGGTAGATAGGGGGGGAGATGGGTATGCATAGATAGGTAGATAACAAGATAGATAGCTAGAAAGGTAGATAAATAGGTATTAGACAGAATGTACGTACACACGCAAAATCATACATATATCCGTGGAGACAGAAACACACGACCATACACTCTCACGCCTCTCAACGCCTACACACACACACACACACACACACACACACACACACACACACACACACATCCAAGCAGGCATTAAGCACACGGGCACACACATCATGTATATGCACGTACACACACATACTTCTATAGGCACACAGGTGCACAGACACACAAACTCACATGCACAGACACACACACAAATACGGACGAACGTATACGGAATCCGAAGTACACACACACAAAAAAAAACACACACACACACTCATATACATGCACAAATACATGAGCTAACTCCGATATCTTATGAGAGGATATTAGTGAACTTTCAAATGCACCTTTTCATTTTGTTGATTTTCCTAGATTTAAAGTGACGGAAATATTTGTTAGCCAAGCGTTATTTTGCAGCACTTACTAGTTTGTATAATCGACTTCTCCGTTTATAGAATTCCAAGTGCAATAACGTGAAATATAAGTTAGTTAAGATAAAAATAATATCCGATGTTGCGCGCTAATACCTATCAACATTTCTCTCTCCTTTAAAACTGTGGTGCTTCTTCAACAACATTCTAATCTAGGACTTCTAAGGCACGATGTTATATATTTATCTCTCAAACTTTATATAACGGATTATCGTAAACAGCAAAACCAAAGATACATCAAAGGTTAACTGCATATCAGTAATGTAATGATGTAGAACGTTTCTTGATGTCTATTAACTATTATGTTTTGTTTTTGAAAGTCTACTTTTAAAGAACTAGCACGTGTGTGTGCTTTTGTTTGAGTGGTCAGTGTGCGTATGTATGAGTGCGTGCGTGCCTGTATATGTCTGTTTGTATATGTGTGTATGCGTATGTGCGTGCGTATTTGTATATGCATGTTTGTGCCTCTGTACATGTCTGTGTGTGTGTGTGCTTCTGGGTTTGCGCGTGCGTGTCCGCGCGCGAGCGTGCCTCCGTGTAATACAACTGGATTCGGAGAAAAAGCGGAAGGCACAGTAAGTCGAACAGCTGACGAACGGGCTTAAACGTCACACATTTATCAAATTACGATGTGATTATGCATCATGACTGTACAGGATACACTGACAGTAATATGTTGGCTGCTGAATTTCTATGAGAATTTTTATGTCATCTACTATGTCATCCATCATTACGTATACGTTTAATGGATTTTGTTTTGTGTACAAGAGTTGAGTTTGCGACGTCTACAAAATGGCCAGTATAATACTTTCTACTTTAGGCACGAGGCCTCAAATTTGTCAGGAGGGGACTAGTCGATCACATCGACCACAATGTCTCACTGGTACTTAATTTTATCGACTCCAAAAGGATGAAAGGCAAAGTCGACCTCGGCGGAATTCGAACTCAGAACGTAAAGACAGACGAAATACTGCTAAGCATTTTTCCCCGGCGTGCTAACGTTTCTGCCAGCTCGCCACCTTAATGGCCAGAATAATTGTACAGGTATATATTTGCTCGCGTGCACGTGTATGTGTGTGAGTTCACCGTACATATTTTAGATGCAACTGCATCGGATTTACTGATCTAACATGAAGTAAATTCTGAAAAAGCTGTTAACCTACGGAATCAACAAACTTTCTTTGAATTTCACATCTAATTTACCTGTGTAAACACACACATACAAACACAGATATACACATATATTTGTATGTAAGTATGTATATATGTATATATTTATGTATGCATGTATGTCATACAATACTCGCGGGTGAATTGTAAGAAAGAATATTTGCCATAAATGTTTAATATTTATAGCGCTGTTGAAATATGTAGACCGTTTTGGTTAGGGTTAGTGTTCGGGAGTGTGTAATGCCTATGGCGTACTACTTAATCTCACGTAGAAACAATGGAAGAAATTAGATTTTCTTTGATGCGGCCAAGAAATATATAGATTTCCAAATGATATGAAAATTGTTTCACTTTTGGTTTAAACTGCAGTATACATTTCCAACCTTTTCAAACATATTTTGTGCATACAAGGCAGTCAGTTTCTAGCATGATAGAAAATTAGAGTATTATGTAAAACGCTTTTGCTTTTCTACATTTGAAATTATAAAACAAAAAGAATAGACAAAATTTAATCTTCATAATATCTTTGAAGCTGATATTTTATATAGACAAATATAAGAAACATAACATTATTCCCCTGGGAGCAATCTCTAAATTTATGACTATTTCTAATAAAAAAAAATGATTAATAAATGCCATTTAGTATATAATTATATTTTTTTTTTGGAAACGAATGTATTCTATATATTTATTACATTTTTTACTCTATAGTTTAATCCTTTAAAACTATCAAACTTATTTATAATTATTGCAAAGAATAATCATCAATATATATTTAAGAAAAAACATTTCTGTCGCGCCTTGAAGCTTTCAATGGCAAATATTGAGAAATATTACGCTAAATCAATATGATATTCGGAAGTTGAAGTTTTCCGGTTTTTGCAAGTAAATGCGTAATCAAGGCTTCAGGATTTAACAAAGCTTAATGTTTGACATGTTAAACCTGTCTTTCTCGTTATGCAACTTGACATGCTGACTTAAAATAAAAGCGCTATTATCGATTAAATGCATGAATTGTGTTCCATTTGTAATTTTCGTTTTACTTTCAACCCGTTATATGTGTGTGTATTCTTTTTTGAATTAATGTTATCCGTTTTTATTTGAAAGTAAAATTTACAACAATGTCAATCAATTGTGCTTGAAAACAGCTTTATAGAGCTGATAGTTTTATTCTTCACTTATCCTCTAATTATCTATATTGAATCGTACAATCAGTCCATATAGAAACACGGAAGACATTAATATTAATGATAAGGATGAGTCTATTTATTTCTTTAGGCTGGGTAATTATTACTACGTCATTAAATATACTTTTTCTATGTGATTTACATATTGTATGTATTTTGTAAAATTTTTTTCTATACACGAACATTTTAACTTGGGCATATTCATGCAGACATACATTTAAAAGCCATAAATATATACATGAGTGTGTATGTATAAATATGAGAAAGTGTGCGCGCATTTTTATATATATATATATATATATATACACAACTTAGCAGCTTAGTTAGGCGATTGCTTCCCAATCATACAGTCCGCGTTCAGTCCCACTGCGTGGTACGGGCAGCTGTCTTCTACTATAGTTTCCACCAAAGCTTTGTGAGTGGATTTGGCAGACGGAAAATGAAAGAAGCGCGTCGTATATATATATATATATATATATATATATATATATATATATATATATATAGTTGAACTTTATAGAAAAACAAAAGACGATGACAGTTGTATGAACAACAAGCAAGTGTATTAGTTTGGCGCTCAGGCAAGTGAAAATGTGTTTTACGTTTCGAGTCTCTCCTCTTCAACTGAAAGAAGAATAGAAAGAGAATAAGAAAAATAACTTGTCCAGCAAGGCGAATATATGTATATGTGTGGGTGTGGGTGGGTGTATGTGTGTGTTTGAATGCCTGTTGTCCCCACCATCACTTGACAACCGATCTTGGTGTGTTTTCGTCCCCGTAACTTAACGTTTCAGTTAAGAATTAGTCCTGGGTTCGATTCGTCCGACTAAAGGCGATGCTCCAAAATAGCCGCAGTCAAATAACTGAAAAACGTACGAGAGTAATATATATATATATATATATATATATATATATATAAAACTTAAGGTCCTCAGAAATCTGGATGTTTGTACCTTTACAGATTTTTATTAATGTCACATATTAAATAAAGCGCTTTTGAAAATCCTACACGACTAGGTGAAAAGCGCTTTATTTAATATGTGACATTAATAAAAATCTGTAAATGTACAAACATCCAGATTTCTGAGGACCTTAAATTTGTTCTATATAATTTCTGTACATCACCTCCAAACCCTCCAATATATATATATATATATATATATATATATATACACACACTCATTACGTACCTATATATATAAATGTGTGTGTGTGTGTGTGTGTGTGTGTGTGTATTGTTTGCATATCAGTTACTTGGAAATAATGCAGAATAAATTTTTTCACACCAAATTATATGATTGTAATTACCATATAAAGAACTATTTGATATTTCAAGAAAATAACGGTGATCATTTATTCGAAGAAATTCACCATTTCAGGCTCAGTTCAAGTTGGTACTTATTTTTATAAGGAAACACTGGATCCGCGTTTCATTACTAAAACCTAAATAAATAAAATACGAAAGATCTCTTTTGTTTTCAGTCGTAGGATATAAAGCTTTATCTTATATGATGTGTCATTTACTATGACGGTTGGGTGTGGTTTTACTACAATTTCTTTGTTATTTCTTTCATGGATTGCAACTACAAATAGGTCCACTCAGTCGTTGAAATTTGGACAGACTGAAATTGGTATTGTTTATGTCAATGTCTTTTACTAGATTACATCATTAGACTGCGGCCAAGGTGGTGTAGTCCCATGGAGGCTTTAGGCGATCAAATCGAATGGAATGCTTCCCTTTTTTTACCTCTGGTACTCATCCTAGTGGTGGAGGCGCAATGGCCCAGTGGTTAGGGCAGTGGACTCATGGTTTCGATTCCCAGACCGTTTATTGAGCGAAAACACTTACAGCCCCACGAGGCTCCGGCAGGGGGTTATGGTGACACCCCATGTTGTACTCTTTCGCCCCAAATTTCTCTCACTCTTTCTTCCTGTTTCTTAAGTAACGCTGCGATGGACTGGCTTGCCATCCAGCTGGGGGGAACACTTACACCATAGAAACCGGGAAATTGAGCCCATTAGCCTGGGTAGGCTTTAAAAGGGCGCATAAATAAATAAAACTCATCCTAGTCATTTCATTAGCCACACCGCAATTGACGGGTGACATAAAAAAATTAAGGTTCGTTCTGAAGCTTTGGTGGGAGTGGGCTAAGCATTCAGGCAAGTACAGAACCACTCTCTCTCTCTCACACACACACACACACGTACACACACACAGATACAGGCATACATACGGGAATGCGCACAGACAAGCAGTCAGACAAGACACACACATATATACACGCACACACATAATCTATTGGCTTTAGAAGCAGCTTTTGTAACGAATATCAATTAGCACATGCAAACCAATTTAAATGTGTTATTGTTCATAACGTCTACAATTGGGCTACACCTCCCATGAATTGATGTCATGTAGAGGACGAATGGTGAAATCTCAGTTGTCGCTCGATGATATTTATTCAGCACCGGCTGTTCGCACTGATGTATCATGCCATTTCATCATATAACTGAACGTCAACAACAGTTTTAATACCTCGAATGTAGACCGAAATCATACGAAACGATTTAACTCAGCATCGGTTAAATAACCAATAGTCTGTCTATTAGTTAGCTACAAGCATTTCTATATGCGATGGTTTCTCGGGATTTTCCCGCAGTCCAAGGAATTATTTACAAAACATAAATGTTCGATGTGTACAGTAGTTTTTCTAGCGTGTAGTCAATTGATAGATTTTGAAGTCTTTGTAGAAGCGAGCTGAAGTGTTTTCGTATGTAATAGATTGGTCAGACGCTCTATAACTGGTTCTACTTGCGATTTATACGTAGGTGAACTTTTCTGCAAAAATCCTAGATATTCAATTAGTAATTCAATGAAAAGGTAAATCGACTAAGATTAAACATGTATATTCGCATATTAGAAACTAATAATATATGTAATTATGTATGCGTATGTATATATATATACGTGTGTGTGCATGTTTGTGTGTCTGTGTTTGCCCCCACTCCGATCGCTTGACAAACGATTTTGGTGTGTTTATGTGCCCGTAACTTGGCGGTTCGGCACAGGTGGAAAATACGATAGGTACTAGGTTTACAACGAATAAGTCCTGAGGAAGATTTGTTCGACTAAAGGCGGTGCTCCAGCATGGCCGCAGTCAGATGACAGAAACAAATAAAAGAATAAATGGATGTACACTTTATGTTCCTATGTATTCATCTTTGTAGTGGTTTAGTAGGCCCTTCTCTTTAAGTATAAGTGAACGTGTATCTCTCTCGAATATACATGCATACATACATACACACACACGCCCCCCCACATATATATATATTAAAACCGTCTACGATACCGACTGAGTACTCTAAACCATTAAGCTGTATCAACACATTCATTGAACATTTTTGTACAATACAAGAGAAAAGCGCTAGGGAATTCTGATACAATAACACCACAGTCTACACGATCTAATGTGACATTCTGTGTAAAATATTGCATGCCTTCACCCGTATGCTGTTTGTCAAATCGAAGTAGATCTAATAATAAACAGTGACCGGAGTTTTTGACACACGCAAACAAACGGTATAGTGCATAATTTGATGTTTGTACTTTTAAACATCGCTTTAATTTGGCCTCACCAAAATATACAGCAAGGCCAAGAAATATTTCTTCTATATAGATAACGCCTTAGGGCGAGCTGGCAGAATCGTTAGCATGCCGGGCAAAATCCTGAGTGGTAGTTCATCTGCCGTTATGTTCTGAGTTCCAATTCTACCCAGGTCGACTTTACCTTTCATCCATTCGGGGTCAGTTACGTACTGGGCTCTATATAATCGACTTAATCACTTTGTCTTTGTCTGTCCCCTCTATGTTTAGCCTCCTGTGAGCAAAAAATAAATATATATAGATAACGCTTCCTTTTCAAGTCACATTTTCAGAAAACTTTATAAGTAATTGCCCTGAGTTGGTTTCTAATTCATTAATAATAAGCTAAATGTTTCATAAGGAAGTTGTTAGAAAAGTAGATGAAAAGTTAGGAAGAATATTTAAAATGTTAATGAACCAAAAAGAAAAAAAAAACCCTTTCCTTTTGCCTTTCCATTTGTTTGAATCTGTAATATTTCAAGATATACAAGAAACAAATTATCAAAGCGTTCTGAGAAATTGGGTGTTGTAGACAAGCTATTATGGTAGGTGTGAGCGTGTGTTTGAGTATGTATGTATGTATGTGTGAGCGCGCGATCGTACAATGTGTAATAATTGCCTCGTAAATAAATCAGTTTTTATCTGGTGAAACATGCAGTCTATGTAAGAGAGCCGAGAGATTCAATATTGTTGACAGATGTTATGATATGGACGAAATACATAATTTTCTCTCCATAGGAGAGGTTACATAACAAATGTGTGACGAACAGAAGGATTTAGTATCAATCGATTGATTTCATGATTTTTTCCTGCGTGTCGCAGCTGCAAAGTGGAGAATATTTCTGAAAGATACCAAATATAATGCTGTGTGTGATGTGAATAAAACAGGCGTCGATTGCATAATTATTAGATACAAAAGTAAAGAATTTAAGAAATATAAGTTTATTTCAATGCTAGAATAACTATACACAGTAAATCCACATATATTTGCATCAACAACAGCTTGCATGCTCAATAAAATAAAACATATATAAGAGTCGCAAATATTCGCGGACGAATACTTGCATTTCCGCATTAATTCACTTCTTATCGGGTACTTTAAACGTTTCTTTACGGGAAATTGCGTAGTATAACTAAGAATTCGTTTTAAACGCTAATGAAGTGCATCCTGGGTGAAAATAAATAAATTAAGTACACTCGCACTCATAATTGATTTGCATGGGTCAACTTGACATTAATCGTTTTTAAAACTCCACAACTTTTAAACAGAATTTTTCAATATTTATGAAAAAAGACAAAAAAATAAAATCGTTTTCAAGGACATAGAATTAAAAAGAAAACAATAAAATATGGTACTGGATCTGTAAATGCTTATTTCATTCTGGTTACTAATTAGTTAATGATATGCATTCAATATTTTTCAACAACCAGGCCGTGCACAATTAATTATTACTAGCTGTACACCCTATATAATTACCGAACATTTAATTAGCTTGCAGTGAGATGCTGTATTCTACACTGCTTGTAGAAATTAGTGAGAAACAACACAAATATCTTCACTGGACATCTTGGGAGTCTGTTCCCACCGAAAGTGATTTCTTTATAACTATGAATTACCGCATCACCTCTCTTTAAAAAAGCTCAGCAATGTGTTTCGTATCATATATATCTATTGGATAACTATCCTGTATATGTTCATATCATTAAAAACCTGAAAATATCCCGCTAGATAATAGTGAATACTATGATGTAAAAAAAATATTCAACAGTTAAATGTTGAGACGTATCTGAGTATACGCCAACAGCATTTAAGTGATTGCCAGATTGGGTCCAGCGTTTGCGCTTCTGTTTTGAGTATTAGGATATGCCTCAATTACCTTTGGCGACGACACTTCATTTCACCCTTTATGGAATAAGTGATATTGATTTAAATTTTTGTACAAGGTCAGACATTTCGGGTGAGGTCGCAAGTCGATTACAGCAGCCTCAGTGCTCAGCTAGTACTTATTATATCAAGCTATAAAGAATGAAAGGCAAAGACGACACCGGAAGAATTTGATCTCATGTTGTAAAGAAAGACGAAGTATTGCTAAGTTTTTACCCAGCGTGCTAAGAATTCTGCCATCTTGTCTCCTTATGAAGTAGAATAATATGAAAATTTTGAGAATTGTGAAAACTTTGCTAATATGTATTAATGCAAATATATATGTTACGTTAACTTTGATATATATATATATATATATCTGTTATGGTACCTCTAATAAATACTTCTATTTAACTGTTGCGTCGACAAAGTTGAATTAATTGTTGCTACAGTGGACTGAATTGATTGAAACAAACATATTTCTGTTAAGTTGATAGACATCGGTGAGTTATGAGCTCAAACCGATATCAGAATAATTATCATGTTTGTGTGTAACTTTGAAATATCCGATTTCCCAACATTTGATCAGAGTTAATTCGCTAATAATTTGACATTTGTTTGACACAAGAAGTGTTAGGGTCTTTCATCTAATTCATCTAAGCAACGAAACATTCCCTCAGCATTTGCACAATCGGGTGAGTTAATGTGATAACGTGTCTTCAGTGTGGAGTCTCAAGAGTAATCAGCAACAGTAGTAAATTACACTACGGTTGCCCCTTTAAATGGACTAGGGATACACGCTCATAGAGAGCTTATAATACATTTTTCATTTTTCTCAGAGGAGAATTTTACCGAGGGTGTATGACTAAATATACATGGTTATAACAATCAACAAGAGTCTAGCAATCTAGCAATGAATGGAAGAACTGTAATTCAAGCATGCGTGCACATGAAAATATATTTGAGCAAAAAGTGAAATCGTGTATGTATATGTATGAAAATATGTGTTTTCGTATATCCTCGAATGAAAGTGTAAATAGTGTGTACATGTGTGTCGATATGCTGATGGTTTGAATGTTTTTTTTATAACTATGGCATTATGATAGATGAACGGAGGGGACTGAGCTCATCATGTACGTGCGTATATACGCTTCTTGCAAATGTGTGTGTATCTGTAAAATCGGGAATACATAAAGTAGTCATGTGTAATTGTGTATAAGAAAAGAGTATATAAATGCTGCATAGTAAAGCCCGCGATAATTGGAGATGGGCGCGGTGACATTGAAGATCTCAGTAATAAACGTATATATATTGCTGAATTTGTGCATATATTAAAATGTATTATAATTTAGCTAGTCAGTGTATTTCAAAAGTGTAATTGGATCAGATTAAACGCGTTTCGATCTCTATATCTTTTCGATTACCTCTTGAATTGAAACCCCGCCAAAGTAAATCTAAAATATCCTAAATATCAAAATTAATCTGTTGATTTTAAACGTTCAGGTGTAGAGGTGGATTTCTATGAACATACATTAAACTACGAAGTTATTTTCCATATTGTCTCTGAAAGTCTGAAAAATTGTCCTTATCTAACAAGTAACATTAGTACTCGGAACATATTTAACATTTAGAATTAAATTCAAGTGTTTCTCTTTTAAAGATCAGTCTGGAGGAGAGGGAAGTCTCATTTTGGTATTTTGACTTATTTAATATTTCGACCAATTTAAGCTGATGAAGTAGACATATGATTCAATGGATGACACCTGTAGTTCCATGTCACTTGGAAGTTAATATAACATATTTTGTCAACATTTATGTGCAATAAACGCAAAATATTTTATTTTTTTATACTTGATAATTTTTAATTATGAAAATACAGTAAGATCCTTTTTTTATATACACCTGATGGCTATGGATCTTCATTAGAGTTAAATGGGGCTCAAAGTGCTCCGTAGGCAAACGAGAAGTTGAGGCCCACATTGCCTTTCACCCTTTCGCGGTCGACAAAATAAGTACCAGTTGAGCACTTGGGTCCATATAATCGACTTACACTTCCTCCGAAATTGCTGGCCTTGCGCCAAACTTTGAAACCATTATCAAAATACTTTTCTTTACATCCGGCGCTAAAATTCCGCTGTGGCCGACTTTGCCTCTCAAACTTTCGGGTCGATGAAATAGGTACCTTTTGAACACTGAGGTTGATGTAATCGATTTATCCCCTGCTCAGAAATTGTCGGCATTGTGCCAACATTTCAAACGAATATTAAACTGCTCTGGTAATAATTCTCTTGTGTATCTTTGACTATAATTTACTATTACGCTTTCTATAAAATTTCAGGAAAAAAATTTCGATTCAAGGACAAAAACATTATAATGATATAATCGCTCAGATATAAGTGCCATATTCTGTCCTATTTTCTTTTTAGATTTTAAAAACGTTGTGGTTTTATTTCATATTTACACTGGTTGTTATCAGAAATGATATGCAAAGCAAAATCATTTTTATGAGTGTGCATATCTCGGAAACTGGTGCGTGTTTAATAAACAATCAACGGGTCCATTTAGTAATTTCGTATTTTATCAATACACCACGTAGTTTCCTACGCGATGCCAAGAGTTAAGGGACATTAGATTTCCAGAACAAGCGAGACATCTTGCGATGAGTTGAGTAACAATGGTTGGTGTTGTGTATGGGTGGCTAGGTACCGATATTCGTATACAAATATATCCCTACATATTTCTACTTTCATGCGTAAACTGGCGAATATAATTCCATTTGTTCAGGCATTTTCAAATTCAATTAAACGATCATGTTCTAGTATAACATAAATATAACGAACCAGTAAAGTAGAAAAATATTTATTGATTCGATTTTTAAAATATTATATATAAAAATCAATTTATTCGTTCATATTCTGTAGGACTTATTTTGGCATAAATATTGTAGTTTCTTATTAGGTGGTCTTAAATTGTTTGATCGTATTTCTTCGTTCATTTGGCCAGTGTCATTATGTTCGAGAACCCAGCAATTAGTTGAGATATTTGTAAGCTGGTAATATAGCCTTAAAAGAATGCATTCTTATGAATGAAACGCGGTGTGTAGAATAAGAAATAATCATTCCAAAAAGGCTTTGTAATGAATAATGACATCCAGCATAAGTTGAACTTATACAGTTCACTTTGCTTTACATATAATATGTAGTAAAATATAGACGACGTATATGTTCTTGTTAGAGATATTCGACAGGTTTATATTAACAATATCGATTTAACCAAAGTTGCCGCGTTGAGTAGGTATCGTCCAACGGAATACACGGGGACACACGGGGACACACGGGGACACACGGGGACACACGCGCATATATATATATATATATATATACCTATGCACACACACGTAAAACACAGAGAGACACATATAAGTGTGTTTGCGGTGTGTGTCTGTGTGTGTTGATGGGTATGTGCGTGTGAGTGTGTATGCGCGAGTGTGTGTATGTGAATGGTACTTCTCTACTAACATGTTTCTGCTGTTCCTTACGAAAGAGAAAATGGTAATATAGACATTAAGTTTATTTAGGTGATTATAAATAACTTTATTAATATAAAATTGGTTTTCCGAAGAGAGAATAATAAGTGCACGCGAAGTTATTTTCTGACAATCTAATGCAGGCCCAGTCAGAACATTCTAGTGCTACTTACACACGTACTGAGAAACACAGACACATGCATGCATACATACATACATACATACATACATATTTACATACATACATATAGAACACATACGTATACTTATACTTCTCACCCTCTGTCTCTCTGTATATATATATATATA
>NC_068989.1:61992862-61998258 GCF_001194135.2 Octopus bimaculoides
TATATATATATATACATATATATATAAATACATATATAGGTTTATAGATAAATACCTTTAGATTGATATATATATATATATAGATAGATAGAAAAAGATAGATAGACACATAGGTAGATACATACATATATGCATGCATACATATATATATACGTGTGTGTGTGTGAAAATAAACGCAAACATGGATACATGTGTTATTAAGTGAATGTAGTTTTTTGCTGTTTGCAAGTTTTAGGTATGCTATTAAATATATGTATATTTCGTGCATGCATAAAACTATTAAAGGTCTTAGTTATGGGTAATTGAAATTCAAATGTATCGTGATAGTGGAACTATATCTTGCACAACCTGTAGCGGTCCAAGAATTTAAAAACCACACGTTTATTTTAGAAGCTAATCGAACAAAATATTGTTCTGTATGATGTGGTATTCTATGTTCAAATGTTATATTTTATGAACGAGAATTTTTGGAAAATTACACTGGTCAACAACCAAAATGCTTCTGAGACCAGAGCAGTAATGTCCAACTAATTTTAGGTCGCTGATAATGAATATCATTGTTAAAACTGTTTGCTAGCTCTGCTTTTTAAGATACACGTACGCGTCACAATAGATTGCAACAGGCTTGCAACAGTGTGTTTCTTACCACACTCACAGTCCCACTGCCCTTCAGTATTGTTCGAGCAGTCATAGGAAGTGGTTGTGCTGTGCAAGTTTATATATTGAGGTGAAAGGTAAGTGATTTTCCTAGTCAAATACTTTTTAAACTTATAATAAATATTCATTGAGCAAGCTATTGATATGCATGTGAGCCATTTTATATTAATTCTATTTTTCTTTCTGAATGGTATAAATACTTCGGATAAGCTGTCATGCTCTGTATTACAATGATGAATTTATGAATTAATTTTCTGTTTATCTCCTAATTGTTTGTTGATTTTTTTTGCTTTGAGATGTCTCGCACATGTGTGAATAATGAGAAGGTCTGCCTGTTCCTGATGTCTCAACTTCGGTATCCTTCGAGCCAGATGAAGAAAGTGGTGAGAAAGAAGCAGAGAAGGATGACAGCGCTGCATTAAAGAGTGGCCCAAATTTTGAGAAAGCACTCTCCTCTAGAGCACATCTCATAGCACAAGGTGAACGCCACGACTTTGTTAGGGATCTACAACTATCTAAGAATGAGCTTCAACTGTGGAGTCTCCTTGTAGCTGAAGTGAAGATTTCAAAATTTCATGACCCTCACCAACAGTTCAGCAATTTCTTCATACTGGAACGGAATTTATTGGCATGCAAGATTATTAATGGTATGGCGAAAGCACCTTGTATTGAATACGAATCCAGAAACTGGAAAGTGTTTATAGATTCATCAAAACCCAGTTTGAAAGGCGGCTTGTTGCATAATGACAATTCGTCCTGTCTACTATGCATCACGTATGAAAGAAACTTATGAGAATATAAAGCATGTGTTGAAATACATAAAATGTGATGAACATCAGTGGCAGCTCTGTGGTGACTTAAAGGTTGTTGCTCTTGTTATGGGCTTACTGAACCCATACACTAAATACTGCTGCTTTCTCTATGAATAAGACAGCTGAGCAAGAGAGACTGGCCACCTCGTCAATCATTGGAGCCTGGTATTCATCTTCTACGTGGCGTTCAACACCCACCTCTCCCTGGACCAAACAATTTTTTTTCCATCATTTCTGCACATGAAACTAGGGCTCATGATATACTTTGTAAAACCTATGCACAAATTCAGTGAGGGATTCAAGTATTTAATATCAAACTTACCCTAATTTAGCGGCGCTAATGTAAAAGAGGTGGTCTTCATTGGTCTTCTTATTTGAGATCTTCTGTAAGATGGTGACTTTGAATCAGTCATTTATGGGGTGGAGAAAGTTGCTTGGGAAGAATTCAATTTAGTGGAGAGGGGATTGCTCGGAAATAGAAGGGAGGGAATCGATGAAGAATTGCTGGAAAATCTCATCAGGCTTTACAAGATGTATGTAACATGCCACTTAAAATCCAGTTTTTGAACTCACATTTAGACTTTCTTTCCAGCAAAGTGGGAGGAAGTTAGTGGCAAACATGGTTAAAGGTTTCAAAAAGATATTTCAACCATGCAAGAGTAGTACCAGGGCAAATACCGCGCATCAATGCTTGCAGAGTATTACAGGACATTGGTAAGAGATAATTTTTCAGCTCCATATAAGTCTCAAGCAAACCAGCAGTGAATAGATACGGACTAGAGCTTAAAACATAATGACACATATTGTACGTTATAATAAAATAAACAAATATTACCTGACACGTATCTTTAAGCCTATAGCTAATAAACATTTTTCGAGGTGATATTTGCATTCAAACATGGAAATACGTAAGCATTAACTAATTTCATTTAAGAAGCACACAACTTTTTTAACATTATTGGCCAGTGATTTTGGAAGGCCAAAATAGTTTGCAGACAGACGTAAAAACAAATAAATAAAATTGCAGTGTGTCATGCTCATCTAATCTATTAACCAATGCATTTTTATAGGTTCGGATATTACTAAAGCAATACAAGAATGAACGCTTTTAGTAAATTAAAACCATAGTTGGCGATGTTTATTTTATGCATGAATCCCTTAGGTATACAATGGACTGTTATCACTTCGTTAACAACTTAAATTTTATTAAATCACTAATTTCAACACAGTGGAGATACATTTTGAATATATTCCAATTTCAGTATTATATGCCACAGTATGAGCTTTATCTTTCCCTTAGATTCATTGTTTGGCTTCAAAGTTATTTCCAATCTGTTTCTGCTTTATATAACGTCAGATGTATATATATGAGAGAAATATCATTCCAAGTTGGCTTATGGTTACAATTTCAAATCATTTATGTATGAATCATCGCAACTTTTACGCTTCTGAATGACCTGTTATTTTATCATTTGATTAATATGTTACAATATCAATTTAGCTATGTAATCATTATATAAATGTAAGAATGAACATATTATTTGAAGTAAGGGATATATGTGCACACCAGTATTTGGTTTTTAACTGAAAGAGATACATCGGTAACTTGTATAAAAAAGTGAGGCAGTGGGTACATATCAGTAGTACATATGAAACTTGTTAACATTTTCTGTAATGTTGTCTAAATAGTTCAAGGTTATGCTGACATATTTATTTAATATTTACGAATGTGCTTTTGTTCTCGGCAAACTTCAGAAATATTTTCTTGTCTTGTTGGACGATACGAAATGTTGATATATATTTATATAAAATTCCATATATGAGAATTGTATAGTCCTCTCCACTGAAAAGCCGCCATCAAGTCATATGCTTGTGAAAAATATATTATACTCTATTCCCAAATACTTGTAAAGTTGTCAAGCAAGTGGTGGGGTGGACGCCATTAACAGGCGAGGGAAATTTCGTCATGTTGTCTGCTTGCCTTCGCTTTTATAAATTCTGTTATTGACCATCTTGTTAAATACTTATGTATATTATAATATTGCAATAAAATCCACAAAGGTGCGGTAGGCAAAGCCAGAAAGAGGAATAAGATATGATTCGTTGGAAAAAATTACAGTTGATCTGTTAATGTTTTAAAATATACAATACTTTGATCGATATCATATAGACTCATGAATTTAGAGTTTGCATGTGCATTTGGAGAAAATGCATTAATAAAATGAAATTCCGAATGGAATCAATCAACGGAACACATAAAATATTCATTTACTTTAAAGTGTTTATTGCTTCGAAATATTTATTTTGTACATTGAGAACATAGTTGAATATTCTTATACAAAATTTAAATTCCAGTTCGTTAACATACGGTATATTCAGACTTTTGATGTATATAGCTTTCTAAAGACAGGGAAATAAGTAATATGCAAACACATACAAATACACATCTAAATATAAATACACAAATATATATACGTAACTGATTATTAATTTATACGCATGCATGGATTTTGTTTTTCCAGCGTGTGAAAATATATATAGTATGCATTATAGTGTGCAACAATTTGTTCATATGCAGCTGTTGCTCAACTTCAGGTATGGAAGCAACTAAAGAACATTATTCCACGATATACGCAAACTTAATTAAAATGTATACTACGCTTTTACCAAATGAATTGTTTCGGAAACACAAATTAAATAACGACGAGCACTATGATTCTAGCTTTAATTTAGATAAAACAGAATAGATATAAACACGGGAATATATCACCTGATACCAAAATACACAGTGAAATTTTCAAAACACATAGCAAAAAATATCATGACCTAACAGAAACAGATAATTATATATATTACACAAATAAAACGAGCAAAATTCTAGCTTAACACAAGGCTCGTGAATGCAAATTGTTTCTATATAGAAATTGGAAAAAGTTGTTTCGGAATATAGTTATAAAAGTAATGAGAGAAACAGTTTAGTGAATGGACGATAAGCAACGAACATAGTTATAGATCGAAGATTTATGTCAAAGTAAAAAACAAAGGTATGTATTTCTATTAAGTCTACACGAACAATACTAGGGAAATGTATTAATGAGAACATGTCATGTGGAGGATTATTTCTTTGAACTGCTTACATATGAAGTACAGAGCAGTTAATTTGTTGCAATGTATTTTGATACCATAACCGAGTGTTTGGTAACCACTTCTTTAACTTATTTATATGTACTTGATCGAAATGGTTGCGAAATTTAGCTATATACCGAGAAGGTTAAAGTATGAAATATGGTAAACCTTGAAAGAATATCATGGCAGTGATCTAGTTAATCTAGTTAACGCTTATTGCAATTAGCAAGAGGAACAGAATGTATTGTTCCGGTATGATCACGAAAAGTACGAAGGAGGTTTCAGTCTTACTCTTATAGAAAATGGAGTAGGAGCTGTCTAAAAGGATCAGAAAAAGAATAAAACAACTACAAAGAGGTATGGCCGTGCCCATCACAAGGCTGCCCCGCACATGCGTATTTTCGGGTTCATCGGCCCTGAGTGGCAGCATAGGCATGCCTTCTACTATAGTCCCAGATTTACTGTGTTAACACCCGTCGTATATATATATATATATATGTGTGTGTGTGTGTGTTTGTGTGTGTGTGTGTGTGTGTGTGTGTGTGTGTACAATGCTGAAGAGGAACACACGAGTTGATATATACGGAAAAAAAGGTCAAGGTAGAAAATGGTAACATAATTTTTAAAAAAATAAATTCATTACTGGTTTCAGTCATTGAGACATTTTCAAATGTAAGTATGGAAAAGAATTAAATTTTGGAAAAATTAAAAGAACAGTTTTCTAAAAGAATGTTTGCATAGTATTGAAATGCAAGGGGCATTTTCCTTTTTTTTGCCTCTCTGTCTCTCTTGTTTACTGTT
>NC_068989.1:61998366-62011037 GCF_001194135.2 Octopus bimaculoides
ATATATATATATATATATATATATATATATATAGGGGTATAGTGGTTGAATGTGGGTTTTTCCTTTAATTGGAGGTTTCCCAAAAAGATTTCTGTTGTTGGTTCTTCATACTTTCTGGGAGTTTATAGGCGTAAATTTGCGAAGATATGAAGGTAGTACTTGTATATAACGTATGGCGAATTTGTGGAAGGAATTTCCATAAATCCAATCAATTTTGTTAAAGATGTAGGAGGCAAGTTGTTAAAATATATAAAGGAAGTTAAAATTTCATATATACTTTAACACATTATCTCCATTTTTTTTAGCAAAATTGGTCGGATTTATGCTAATTCATTCCATAGATTATCCATACATCATATACAAGTATATATATATATATATATATATATATATATATATATATATATATATATATACATGTGCCTGTATGTGTGTGCGTTTATTTACATACATATATTTATGTATATATGCATATATGTATATATAGATGCATTTACATATATACACTTACATATATATCCGAATATGCACCATTCTATATATATAACAATGAATGCAATTCCCTTTCAATGTAATTTTCACTCATTACGTTTTGCAATTTTTACAATTTTATAGTTTTACAGTATTTAAACAAACTAGTACTTTTTTTCGTAAAGCAATCGTGAGGTTTATGTAGTTGCAGTCCTGTTCCAAACTGACAACTGAATTCATATATAAATACGTATATGCAAAAACACATACATATGTATATATATATATATATATATATATATATATATATATATATATATATATATATATATATATATAATCCAAGAAATTTAGGGGTTGTGAATCCAACCCACTAAGGGATAATATCTATCAAATGTACTGCCCCAAAGATACCCAATTACTATTACACTAGAGTTTTTACCGAGTGCAATAAATGGGTGCGGGTAAAAAGAAATTTAACCCTTAATTTATAAAGCAATAAGAAAATGGAGGGTAATATGTGATTCTCATCAACTTGCAGACGTTGCATTATGTCAATTTACCTGTTTATTTTTCAACTAAGAGGACAGGACAATAACAACAATATACAAACACATATGATATATTATATCATATCAGTAATAAAAAATTTATTATTATGTGTTTGTATATTATTTTTATTGTCTTGTACTCTTAGTTGAAAAATAAACAGGTAAATTGATATAATATAATGTCTTTTATTATTGCTTTATATATATATATATATATATAGTGAGTGAGTGGGCGAATGAATGAAAGAGAGATGGATACAATGTTGCAAATGAACA
This sequence comes from Octopus bimaculoides, assembly GCF_001194135.2. Taxonomy (NCBI): domain Eukaryota; kingdom Metazoa; phylum Mollusca; class Cephalopoda; order Octopoda; family Octopodidae; genus Octopus; species Octopus bimaculoides. Next base: position 61,999,665 of record NC_068989.1, read on the forward strand.
AATAATACCGCTTGGGTTTGATATTAAAATATATATACTTATATAGATGTGAATAGAAAAAGATTTTCTTCATATATTTTGTAACAACGTTATTTGCTTTTGTGCGTCACTGTCTCCATATCTCCTCAACTAGGTCCCTGCTATAGCCAAACTTTACTTTGCGGACCTGGTCCTCTTTAAAGGTTTCGGAGTGTATCTTCAAATCATTTCAGTGCTGCAAAGCTATTTCTATATTTGGAATCGCTGGACCTTATCTCTTTACACTCACTCTCTCCCACCCTCTCTCACTATCTATCTATCCGTTTGTCTATTTAGCTACACAAGCACGCACACATGCACATACGCACGTATAAACGCATGCACACACACATACACAAACAAACAAACACACACTTTCACACACACATATATAGGCATATTTGTGTGTTAAGAAGCTTGATTCTGAACCATATGGTTCGGGGTTTAGCTCCACTGCGTGCTAACTTGGGCAAATATCTTCTACTACGTTCTCAAGCCGAACAAAAACTTGCGATTGTATTTGATATATGGAAACTCAAAGAATCCCATTGTACATATACATATATGTGTGTGTGTTTTTTTTATACCCCATCATCTCTTGACAACCCATGTTTGTGTGTTTATGTCCCCGTTAGCAAGCGGTCCAACGAAAGAGATTGATAAAAGAACTACTAGACTTACAAAGAATAAGTCTTGGGGTTGATTTGTTCGATTAAAATTCCTCTAAGCTGTTTTCTGAATCATGTAAAAGAATAAAATAATAGATGTGTGTTTGTCTGTGTATCTCTGTGTGCGTGTGGATGTGTATGTATGTGTGTGTGTGTGTGATGATGTGTATGTGTGTTTTTCGACTAAAGCCTTTCACGTGGTACCACAAGATGTCTGGACTCTATTGATTGGTACAAGTAAATAGAACATGTCAAAGAAGGAGTCTCGATATTATTTTTATACATTAGGCATGATATTGAGTAAGACGAAGCAAATAATACGATGATAAACATTAAATGTTTCATAATTCACGCTCAATCAAAAATTGTTCTACTAATCATGTGCCGCATGATAATCAATATAAGAAGTTCATCACAAAATATATTGTACATACTAATCCACATACCAATCCACACAAGCGAACATGATCGATATAGATTAAATTCAGCTCGAATAACAAAACACCTATGATACATAGCGTTTACCTAATAAAATTATACAAACCATTTTAGCATAATTGAAACCCGATATTAGCACACGGAGCCGTTCTTGACCACTAACACATACACCTTCGTCAATTAATATAATAAAAAAACGTGCTACAAGCGTATTGTCAGTAAAATAAAAAAAAAGATAGCAAAAGCAAAAAGGAACAGCATTAGATATAAGAGTTAGTCTAATGACCGATAAAAAAAAAGACATTTCATTAGATACTGCACTCTTGATAATGGAAACACGCTACGTAAATAAAGTCGCTTCAATACTTCCGAGTTATATCAACCATGTCATGTCAACATCGAAAATAACCTATATCTACAAAGTAAAGAGAACATATTTAAAGGCTGCCCTAATGGCTATAAATTGTTTAGACACACTATAAACTATTTCCTGTATATTGATATTACTAAATATTTACAAGTGTCAATACACAGATGTACGAAAAAGAAATTGTTCCAAACCCAACAACGAATGCGAATATGGAATTAGAGAAATGTGTAAAGCTATGTTAAAAAGAGTAAAAGCAAAAACTGTTAAAATTGAGGATTATAAATAGGAGTATATACAAAAGGACGTATTTATACTAGAAATATAGACTAAAATTTAGTAAATGAAATAGATCGAATTCTACACACCCGAAAAAAGATATGAACATTTTGCCGCAGGATGGACAGACAGATACTAGAAATAAGATAATAGGTATAAATACATACCACATCTCAGTTAAGAATATAAGCTCCAAATGAATAAACAGGGCCCCATGTGTAACGTACCTTCAGAAACTATGAATACAAATTCAAAGCTGCCCCCAACCAAAGATGATATAAATAAAATATAGCTAGTTAAGAGGAAAATATGAGAAGTACAGTTTAATGCTAAAAGTTTAATATTATAATACGACAATAGCTGGATTACAAAAAATACTTAGAAACAAAGAAAATCGATATGCATTTAATCACATTATAAATAAATTATTTAATAACAATCAAAATTTAACAAAAATGAAAGAAAAGCTTTGACTTAAAAATCGAAGGATAATGTTAAAAAAATAAAATAAAATTCTAAATAAATGTTTAAATGATATTAACGAAAATAAGTGAAAACTACTCCGAGGCCAATAGGCTGCAAGTCACGACAGAAATACTCTTAGCGAGAAATGATGTTAGCAAGAACGAAAACAAGCCAGCGGTAAATTAAGAGCTTTGGGCGAAAAACAGAGACAAATGATCTGAAAGTAGATGCAGAGACGATATGCAGAGATAATTGCGAACTTACAAAAATTAATAAATTAAAAGATAAATAGAATGAAGTTGATAGAAGCGGTTCAATGAACCGAATGGTCATATATTTCAAGGCAATAAATGGCTTGGAATGGCTAAATAAATTGCCTGACAAGCTCCAGTAATCCCAAACGCCATATTCCACAATATATGAATAAATAGCTAAAACAAGAGATGAAAAGCAAAGCAGAATATAAGTAAAAATGTACCAATTGTTACAAGATAATAGCCGTAACCATGTTGGGGCAGGTTGTCAAAATTATGACGGTCATAAATGTACAAAATCCATATGTATTAGTTGAGAACTCTAAGGAAAATATCGGCTTTCTTATATATGCCCTTTTATTCTTATGCCCGGAATACAAATGTGCAAGAAAATTGTTACCAGAATAGAATCTTGGAATTGATATAAACAAGACATTGGATATTATAGTAAAAACAATACAAAATATATTTTCAGCGCTGGATGTTATAAAAAGTTACTTGAGAACAAGAATAAATACATACAGTATAGTACATTTTATGCAAACAAAAGAGTGTCAATTGCACTAACAAAACGTGGGTTGGATGATCTGGGATGAATTTACCAATGGGTATAATAAATGTAAATAATCTACTGCCCCTGTCATACCCACCTCACAACCCACACTCCCATATTCATTAGCCAATTTTCACTCTATGATATATATAACAAAAGTGCGTCTTTATATTCCTTAAATATCATTAATGTTTTCCCAACTCTCAACCTAATTCGGCATTACATTCCTCTAAAGAAAATTTTCCCCTCTACTATTGCCTCTGCTTTCAACTAACCACATCGCAACGCAGTATCCGTACTCATAATTACAGCGAATATGAATATGAGGAGACGTGACAAGATCAACAACGAAAATAAGAAAAAATAGGAAGATGATGAACAGGAAGAAGGAAATGAAAAACAACAGCAATGCCTTGATGATAATAATAATAATAATAATAATAATAATAATAATAATAATAATAATAATAATAATAATAATAATAATAATAATAATAATAATAATAATATGTGCTGAAATCAGAATGGCGTTCGGACTAAGAAAGTGTGGTGCGTTAGTCTTGAAGAGAGGCAAAATCAAATGTATGGACGGACTAACGATACCGTCGGGGGAGGTTATGAAGCTGATAGAAGAGACAGGCTATAAGTACTTGAGGATTTGGGAAATGGATAAATTAATGGAGAAAGAAATGACAGAAAAATTTAAGGTGGAGTACTTGTGCAGACTGAGACTGTTACTTAAGTCGAAATTGAATGGACGGAATAAGATCGAAGCCATCAACACCTGAGCAGTTTCACTCCTTAGATATGGAGTAGGGGTAATCGCATGGACAGTAGACGAACTAAACAGCTTAGACAGAAAGACAGCGAAGTTGCTAACTAGATATGGGTCACTCCACCCAAAAAGTGACACAGACAGAATGTATGTACCAAGAAAAAGAGGGGGAAGAGGACTTATTGGATGCGAACACAGCATTAGAGCAGAAGAAAAAACATAGCATGGTATGTAAAAATACCAGTGCCGCTATTATCAGAAGTAAGAAGGTCAGGCATGTGTACGATGAAAGAGTTCAAGAAATTAAAAATGAATGAAACTGAAGATAGGTGGGTAAAGAAAAAAATGCATGGAAAATTTCATAGGGATGTTGAAGATAAGACAGACAGAGAAAAAGATAGCTGTAGATGACTAAAAGTGATTTAAAACCGGAAACACAGGCTCTAATCTGTGCTGCCCAAGAGCAAGCGATAAGAACAAACTACATAAAATACAGAATAGACAACACAACAGAAAGTGATAAATGCAGAATTTTGAGGAAAATATGCCATACGGTTAAGCCGTATGGCATATTACCAGCCAATGTACGCCACTAGCCCATAAGGAATATAAGAGACGCCACGACAATTTAACCAGGCTTGTCCATTGGACACTTTGCGACAAACATGTACATGACATAGAAAAATCGGTACGACCCACACCTGAAGTCATTGTCGAAAATAGAAATGCAAGATCCTATCTTTGATAACCATAAGATAAAGAATAGGAAGACGGACATAGTCTTAATTGAGAAAGAAAACAAACTATGCTGGATCATAGACATAGCATGCCCAACTGACAACAACGTATACGATCAGGAAGAAAGAATTGTCGTGAGACATAACAGGTTAGCTTGCTAAGTTATGCAGCTGTGGTCGATGAAAAGGGTAGCAATAGTAACAATAATTGTCGGAGCCCTGGGTACAGCGAGCAAATATCTTGAAAAATACGTGGAACAAATAGAGGCTGCAATAAGTGTGGAGCACTTGCAAAAATCAGCACTGCTTGGAACCACTCGAATACTGCGGAAGGTGTTCGAAAAATGAGAAGTGTTACCTTAGTTCGCTGGTAGTGAACAGCTGACAATCTAGTACATCCCCAGCGTTAGAAGCTGTGCAAAGTCAATAATAATAATAATAATGATAATAATAGTAATAATAGTAATAATAATAATAATATTTCACATTAACGTTTGCTAACAAATTAGACAGCAGACATTTATTAAGGTCAATCCATGTAAACAAGTCGAAATTTTCATTGTGTAGCATTGACGCATGAAAGTCGTATATTCACATCTAAGAAAATCAACTATTTCCTAACACGTATCAACATTGGATGTTTTATCTAAAAACGAAAAACAAAACATAATCTAGAAAGTCTTTCTATTTTATTTGATTTTTTTCCTCACAAACATAAAATGGTGATTTCTAAAGTCACCAAACTCTCGAAAACTAAACCACTGAATGCGCCTAGAGACTTTGTACAATTGCTTTCTTCGTATCAAATCTCTAAACAGAAAGAACACATACTATGAAAATCAATTAATTATCAGCAAGGTTATTTATAAAATCTAAAAACACAGAGGTTATTGTGATGGACTCTTCTTACGGTAACTGCCAGCAAATTCTTTTGCTAACTATCACGATTGAGATGCAATGATATTTTAAGAAAATGTTGATTAGATTGTTTTCTATTACATTTTTAGTGTTGTGGATAAAGTTACTATTATTTCTAATATTTTGTATTGCTTGTTTCTATTTTCTGTTATCTCTTGCTTATTTGTTTGTGAATTTTCTGTTGCAGTGTAGAATACACAATGGCGTGCGTGACTCTTTTCAAATCTTGGCTATTATTAACACTCCATAACTCGATACTATCTTGTAGTAAAGTACAGAGTTATGTCTACTTAATATAGTGTCTTTCCTGAATGCATTATACATTTTATCAACGTCTAGAAATGCTTCAATAGATATTACTTAATGGACAACATTGATATAAGATTTCTGGCTTTTCCTTAATTTAGGAATGTGTTTGTAACAATTAGTTTGTATGGAAAAAGTTTAAAAGATAAATAAAAGAAATACTGCTTTTCGTTCAACATTCCAAAATTTACATCATATGTACTTGTATAAAAAATACATTCCATAGACGTTTATTTACACCTGCTCCGCATTCAACATATGCAAATGTATGTGTTATTCTCAAAATCAGCCACTGACAATATATCACCTAATAACTATGAGTTGAACGCTGGTAGTATTAATAATAATATAAATAATTAATTAAATAATATCACTATTGGTTGTACGAAAGATTGAAATATATTTTGGCTTCTTGTTAGTTGCCTACGAATTTAAAGTAAACTGAAGATATTCAACTAAAGAAGTTGTCAAGAAATACGGCGTCAAGTTCTGATTTTTAAATCTACTGCAAATTTCACGAAGGTAATATTTTCTTTATGAACAAAGCTTCGGAAATAAATGTAGTTTAGCAAATCTATACACAAAGCGACCGCCGTGATAGCATCTTGTCTCCGGGAGCAGTAGTTTTTTTCATCCTTCTTACATTGCCAGAAGTGCACGAAAGATTTAATCATTTATATTAGAGAAAATGAAGTATAATGAAAAATATATTACAAATTTAATTATGTTCCAGGTAGTAATACTTAACTTTTGCCAGTTAATAAAATTTTACAATATTACTGCTACCAATTCGCGCACTGCTTAAGAAAATAAATGTATTATTCCTTCAATAATTACATAATTAGAATTATTAATCACATGCTGAGCAGCGAAATGACTCCGTAGTGTATGGAGAAGATTCACACTAAAGCATATTGAGCAAGCGTTTTATAGTAGGACACACATCTCCTCTGCTACAAGGTATTGAAAGCTTTAGAAATTAATGTTTACATCTGCTAGTGAATTTGAAACAGTATACTTACTCGTGCCCCATTCTCGAGATTGAGATCTTCGAAATGATTTTATCAATTATTTTAGCGTTATGTCTCTAAAATAGTATGTTTAATAGCGCACGCAAAGAAACACAGATACACACACGCACGCGCGCGCACGTGGCACACGCTCATACAGACACACGCATACACTCACACAAAAGTACACACGGACATATATATGCATATATGCATACATATATTTATATATGTATATAGATATACAGAGAGAGAGAGAGAGAGAGAGAGAGAGAGAGAGAGAGAGAGAGAGAGAGAGAGAGAGAGAGAGAGAAAGTCATGTCACGTGGGTTTGATTTTAAAACGGACTTCATCATGTTTAATGTATATTCCAAGGACACAAGGCTTGAAATCTTAATGGTTGAGATCACATGATTTCAACTCAGAATATAAAGTGCCGAAGCTGGTATAACTACCACAAAGCATTTTGTAAGCATTATTTTCTAAATAATCTACCACTTTCACTGTATAACCAAAGTAATGGTTTCAGACTTTGGCACAAAACCAGCAATATTAAAGGGAAGTGTAAGTCAATGACATCGACTCGTGTCCAACCCGTACACGAAACAGTGAAACGGTTAGTTGCCCTCGACGGTATATAAAATGAGAGGAGTTGTGGCAAATTATGTTTGCAAGATGTTATTGACTTTAAAATGCTGAATGCCATTGTTTTTTAATGCATACCAATTGGATAATTTGTCAGTGATGGTTGTACACGTCCGTGAGTCATTTACAGCCACCATGCTTGTGTATATATGTTTGTACTCCTGTGTGTATATGTATATATAAGTGGCATATGGTGGTTGTTCTATTGAGTGAGTTGCAACAACCAATGACACCAAATTTTAAGCTAGGGTATAAGCAAACTATTCCATTATGAATTTTGATTAAATTAATGAGTGAGGTTAATATTTATAACGAATTTTCCATTTTCCAAGGGTGTGCAGCACACACCTAGCACACCTGGAATATACACACTTAATATCGAATCTATCCAGTTCCAGAGTACTTAAAATGTTTATGAGATAAAATCCCCTGGCGATGTTCCAGTTCTAAACGCAGACAAATAATTACACACTCTACTCAGATTTAATTATTTATGTCTACGAAAATGAGAACTAGATATATTTTGAAATCCTGTAAAACAGCATAGCATATATAAGCACGAAATGTGTTAATACCAACAAAGATGAAAATGTTATTTAGGCATCTAAACATAGTATTTATATAACAAACAGTTAGTTGTTTGCTTAAAACAATGTTTTATATATATAAACCATGTAAAGACATACTAAATAAAGAAAAAAAATTCGTGATTGAAGAAGTGATATAAATATCACACAGGTTAATTATCGCGCAGGTATATATTTACGTATAGCATCTATCTATTCATTTCGCTCCATAGCATCTGTAACGTAAATAGTACTAGATTTGTTTTCATAATAGTTACGTCTGCCAGTCACAGTTATACTAATTATAAAGCTCAGTCATTTATAAGTCATAGAGTTTGGGAAAATATTTCACCATAAATGTCAATGATGTCTATATTAATATTCGTGTTAGAATATATACTACTAAGTCACTTAAGTAAATGAACAATCACCACTTCCGTAAGGATCGAAGATAATGATCTGTTTGATGTTCTAATTAGGAATGCATTATTAATAACAAACAATGAAATTTTGCAGCAAGCAATACTTCGGAAAAAATCAAATTCCTTAAATATAGGTATGTTAAGCCTTATGAGTGGCGAATATGCAGTTAGATTTTGGAATCCTTTCATGAATTTAATTTCAAAACCACCTCTGGAAGTAGTATAAGTATTATAAACTTACAATTGATCCGAAATATATCGACTGTTCAAGCCTACAAAATCCCGGAAGTCGAATTATATTTCGTCAACACCTGCAACAATTATAACGATGCAATCATGGAAATCCTATCAAGTAGCACTGACACTTACATATCTTCAGATATTTGCTCTTAAACTTACACCTCACCTTAGTATTCACATAATAGCATGTTTCACAAGCATCATATACATGAAGAAAATTAGTAAATGAATTAACTGCTTAGCTTAGCTAATTATTAATCGTTGTCTGTTACAGGGGGCAACTTAATGTTACACCAATGGGAATCAATCAGATTCAGTTTATGATGCATCATTTGTATCATAAGCCAAAAGTGTTAAGCCAACACCAATAAGACTGTATACATTGTACGAGAAAAATGTAACTCAACCATTTCATAGAGTGTAAATGAGATGCTGCTCAATTTATATATCGTTAATTATAGACTGTTATTAATAAAAGAAAAAAAAACGAGAAATATATTCATGAAGACAAACATGCTCACAAGAAAGGGATTTAATGAAGACACACCTGATGGTATTTAACAATTGATATCGCAGTCATAACTGAAGATTTATCGACTGGCTGACTTATTGGTCACTGCAAGCTGGCTCAATTTTTACTTCAATCCTTGATGAGTATATTTACCAGATATACTGATATATTATCGTAGGTTTAGCAATCTGACGCCTCAGAGAATTGCATGCATAGTAACAACATTTCATTTATATCAATACCTCTTTTGAAGAAATGTTTACATCATTACAAATTGTCTCAGGTTTCATTGAGAGTAAGATATCGATAAATGATTATGATTTTACAGAGGAATATCTTTATTTAGTAAGTGATTAAGCTTTCATTCAGTAACGACAAGATCAACACCTGCTAGCGATGATATTAATGTAAAGGGTTTCGTGTCTATTGAAGATGTAGTTTTTAAATCTTCTTTTCTTGGGAACAGCTGCTAAGACACACAAATACGTAATTCATCTTAAATTTCTTCAAGAATCTATAGACACTATCTAGTTGACTAGTTACCGCGATGGATTTATATATACATATTTCTTTCTATATATAATATCGGATTTGCACAGAACTATATCCGTGTCCTTATACATAAAAGATGCATGCATGATGAGCATATATATATATATATATATATATATATATATATATATATATATATATATATATGCACGCATACACACACACAGAAATATACATAGATATGAATAGTGTATATGCGGACGTATTTATGTATGTCTATGTGTGTGTTTATATATAATGCATAAGTACTGCTAGATGACGTGGAGAAGAGACAATTAGTGACAGTGCGAGGTACGGTAGGTGTTGTGAAAAGAGAGAATAAAACTATGTAAGAAAAAAAGAGGTTTTTAGATTTTTAACGGAAGCAAGAAAGAGTATTGATTTCATTGATTAATTGCCTTGTATGTTTGGTCATGCTGCCCTTCAGTGACAGCTGCTTGCTCTATTCACAAACAATAGCAGCTAGTAAGTATTTTCAAATTCCGAATAAATGGTCATTTGTTTTAGTTGTAATAAACACAGAACCGTTATAAATTACAGAGACAAACGTTATTTAAAGACATTATGTATTTTACTGCAATGACGGATCTCCGTTAATGTTGTTAGTTAGTCGTTCACTTGTAGGTTACGCAAATTAGGTTTCTTCTGACTTAACCTGCATGTGGTAGTGTATTCCACAGGCATTTACCCCATTAGGCAATTTACCTCCTTAGGTAATTGTCAGGCAAGTGAGCGTGGAACGAGCTGTGGCAGGTTTGTAAATATTGGATTCCAAATACATTTCCCATGACCGATTGGCCAGTTTCAGAATTAATCAATGGTTCTTCTCCTAGCAATGGAAAATAGAATTTGGTCATGATGCAGTGGGATAGGATCTGGGATCACGTGGATGGAAAAACAAATTCTTAACCGTTTTGCCTAAGGCATGCGGCAGCTGTGGATCTCAAGTAAAATCAGCATGCAGTTCATATAGCTCTTCTGTCCCTTTATGATTAGAAAATATAATAGTACTAGCACTGTGACTGCATGATTTGTTACGGACTTGTGTAGGGATATAATTAACACACAGTAATATTAACAATAGATCATGAATGTTTCATTCGTAATCATAATGTATGTCACGTGAAACGAGAGCAATAACGTCATACATAAGTGTACATTTAATATTTTTTTCTCGTGACCTTATACCACTGTATGCAATTAACAACAATTAAAACCGACTTAATTGATGTAATGAAGAAATCGATCCTACAAGTTACATCTATTCAAACGTCATTCATGCATATATATATATAAATATATATATATATATAAGCAATGTTAATTCTCTAAATGAAGTATTAACAGTAACTGCACGATAAAGTGTAGTATATTGCCACTTAAGTGTGGCTGACCCCTAGGGGTGGATGTTACTGTTGCTTTTAACCCCAGGAGGACATCTCCTCCAGCTGGCTTATCGACACACGACTGTGTCCTGTTTGCCAAGGGAGTTATCCCTCTCACCTCGACCAGCAGCACGAACGTATCCGGATTTCAGGGTTATTTCCCTTCGTCGGCGTTCGACAGCTGATGACCTTGGTGAGAGAGACAAAAACCTGGCAAACCTTATATCTTCTTTTCCAGTGAGATTCTTCACTGATATTGAAAAG
>NC_068989.1:62012477-62019364 GCF_001194135.2 Octopus bimaculoides
TAGTTGTTATTATATTAAACTGTTGTATGTCAAAACTTTAACAAATGTTTTTTTTTCTTTCAGTGTTTAATTTTTTACAATAGCCGATTCTTTTCGTCAAATTTTCTTACCTCCAGCTGCTTTAGATGCCAAGTTATAAATATTGTAAAAGTGTAGTATAACGGTTTATCATTTTTTTGAAAAGTGTAGTAAGTCGCACATACCACAGTTTTATCAGAATATTTCTGACTGAAAATGTCATACAGCCATGAAGTTGCAATTTTATGCAACCAACACTGAATTAATGTAAGCTGAAACTGGTTCTAATGTAAAAAGAAATGGAATGGTGAAGTTAATTTTTCATCTTTTGAAGAATGCGGGCATGCTGGAACACCAACTCCAGTCGAACTGGTTGAGCCCAGGACTTATTCATTGTAATCCAACTACCTATTCTATCGGTCTCTTTTGTCGAACCACTAAGGTACGGGGACGTCATCATACCGACATCTGTTGTCAAGCGACGGTAGGAGGAAATACACAAACACAAAAACACATATATATATATATATATACGATGCGTTTCTTTAAGTTTCCGTTTAACATATCTACTTACAAGGCTTTAGTCAGCCCGATGCTATAGTAGAAGATACTCGCGCAAGTTACCACGCAGTGGGACTGAACCGGGAACCATGTGGTTGGAAAGCAAGTTTCTTCCTCACATTTGAAAATGAGAAGTGAAGTGAGAACGTATATCAGAATAGATGGTAATTCATTAGAGAGCTATTTATTTCGCAATCCACCTTGATTATATAATCGACTCTTCGTGATATATAAACTTGCGCTGAAATGCTCTGTGAATTGTATTAGAAAAAGAAAGAACGGAAGAAGAAAGAACGGTAGAAAGAGAAAGAAGGAAAGAAAGAAGAAGAAGGAGAATAAGAAGAAGAAGAAGAAGAAGAAGAAGAAGAAGAAGAAGAAGAAGAAGAAGAAGAAGAATAGCTATGTTTTCTGATTTCGACTAATGTCAAGCAATTTGAGAGGATGGTATTAGTACCGATAACATTTAGTCCATTCCTGGAAAGATATTTTATTTTGTCGACCAAAATAATTTACTTTATCGACCCAGAAAGAATGAAAAGACAAGTTTACCTCAGCGCTATTTGTATTCCGAACGCAAAATCTTGGACCAAATATCACAAATAATTTTTACCAACGATCTAACCAATCTGACAGCTAATGACGATAACAACAATATTTACGGTATTAATATTTATATCAAAGAGTGAAAACTGCAACGAAACAAATACAATCCGGTTTTAGCTTTTGCTGAAGCACTAGTGAACAACTTTTCAACGCATAGTCAGGTAATGCGTAAATTATCCTCAGAAATTTTCATTCTTGCCTGCTTGCAGTTTTAGTTGATCCCATATTTGCAAGATAATAAAACGTGCAGCGATTTTCTAATTGAACAGTTTTTATCTGGATGGACTTCTTATTAGCTCACACCAGTAAATTGTGTACACCTTAATTCAGATATTTCTGTGGGCATTGCTTCTAGTCTATTGAATCAGCTCTGACCAATCAGTAACGTAAATATTACAGGAAATTAAATGTTATCAGATAGTATGCTATCAGTGATAGACCGAACACTATAACAGCAAATAAAATGTGATCAAGTTGCTAAACCTTATTTTTTCCTTTAATATTTGACACTTGGCCGGCTAATGCAAAGATATTTGATCCTGTGCACTTGATTAGTCAGAGTATTGTAAGAGAATTCTCTATCCAAACTTCAAGCACTTGTTCTGTGTCCTCACACTATAATTTACGTTCAATATGCATTAATCGATGGCATACCTCCTGTAGATTAATAGCAGATTAATGGCTATATCGATACACCGGCAGCAACGGTTGCAAAATACTTCGATCTTCTCTACATTATGTCATCTTGTCTTTGTATCCTTGCAACAGCGTCTTGTGATGGGGAAAATGTGAATTGAAGTATATAAGGATCGGTATAAACACGACATATGGACACACAATCAAAGAACCAGTCGATATACGTAAAATCACTGGACCTGACAATTATATCGACACACCACACGTACAAACACACGTTCTATTTGTATGTGTGCATCTATCTATCTATCTATCCATCTATCTATCTATCTATCTATTTATCTATCTATCTATCTATCTATCTATCTATCTATCTATCTATATATATATATATCTATCTATCTATTTATCTACCTTTCTCACAGACAGATAGATAGACAGATAGAAATACATATAGACAGATAGATAGATGTATGAATATGTAGATATAGATTAGATTGAAAGATAGACAGGCAGACAGACAGACAAACAGATAGATAGAAAGAAAGATAGATAGGTAGATAGATAGATGATACAACGAAAGATAGATAGTTATATTTATTTGTATATGTGCTTATAGACACTCATACATATGTGTACATATATACTCATATATACGAAATTAGGCAAATGCCTGCATATATGTCTCCATGTGTGTGCGTCGTGTATGTGCGTTGATTATATATGTGTATTCATGAATGTATATATATTTATGTGTGTGTTTGTGTGTGTATGTGTATGTATGTATGTATGTGTGTGTTTGTGTGTGTGTGTGAGTGTGCGTGTGTATGTGTGTGTGCGTGTGTGTGTGTGTGGGTGGACGTGCACATATGTCGATGCTTTACACTTTTGGTAAAATGTCCATTTTCACTCATATAAAATCAATAGTTTGTATGATTCTTCCACCTATATTTGCTTGATGCATAATGTTTGGATATAAAAGAAATAATTCTTAATTTTTTCATGAAAGAAAATTGGAATTATATGTAAAAACAATACGGATTGAGAGATAATTTGGATTAGGACGAACTGGAAAAATAGGAAAATGTTCATAGTTTTATTTATTTAATATTCTTTCCTATTAGTGCTACAGTTATGTCATTGTGTAGTTACCGGCTTTGTGGATACTAAATCGATACGAATTCTAGGGAATGCTTTAGTTAGATGTAGTTATATGTATGGAATATAAAGGAAAGTGTTCAGAGATATAGAGAGTGTAGGCAAATACAAATATGGCAAGAACACATAAATAAAGATAATTTGGCTTAGGTTCGGATATGATAATTTTAGGAATAGGTTACATGATTGAGCAGAGGGAAACAGAAGTGAGATATATTGAATGTTTCAATAAAAGAAATAAAAAGGGCGTGGGACAATGGGATAGAGTGAAGGGCACTCTACAGATGTAGTGAAGGGAATCCGAATACGAGCGAAGAACTTAATAAACCAACAGAAATTTGAATACGGATTGGGTAGTAAAGTAAATATTTATAAATAAAGAATCACACAAATTAGTATTTATTGTATACAGACAAGCACACAGAAATTCAGACAGCACACACACACACATACTCACCACAGGCATGCATACGCACGAATACATACGGATACACACACACACGTACGTGTACATATATACATATATGTGTGCGTACGTGCGTGTGTGGATGTGCGTATCGGCAAACAGCATGAAACAACTTTCATTTCTTATTATATATATATCTACATATATATATATATATATATATATATATTTAGGTAGAATGATAGATAGATAGATTCAGACATATATATATATATATATATATATATGCATGTATATTGGGTCCTCCCATAAACAACTCGGTAACTACATCGTAGAAGATAAGCCACGTCCTAGAAGATCTGTAGAGTTGGACGACGACATCCTGCAAGCCCTGATGGAACAAAATCCCATCGTCGTAACTTTTCAGGAACGTGCAGAAAAACTCGGATTTCGTCATTCAACCATTCATCTACAAATGCGTGCCATCGGAGCAGTCAGCAAATTGAGAGAATGAGTTCCTCACAAACTTTCCGTCTCTAATCGGGTGCAGAGAATGAATGTGTGAACTTCTTTGCTGTCACTTTCACCAAGGAACCTTTTTTGGACTGAATAGTGACTGGTGACGAGAAATGTGTTCCGTATGAAAACTTCAAGCGCCAAATACAGAGAGAGGGTAGGGAAACGAGAAACACTGCCGCCCCAGGCTAAAGGTCTTCACCCACGTAAGGCGTTGTTATCTGTTTGGTGGGATACAAAACATTTTCAACTTTTAAACCCGAACAAAACAATAATAAAGGAGATCTACTGCGAAAAGCTTGAGCGGCTTAAGTAGCGCTAGAAGATATATGACGTTCTTTGGTTTCAACACGAAAGGTGTTTTTTTTTCCACATATACCGAGGATGATATTCCAATAGCTTGAATAGGAAACGATATCCCACCCACCAATTTCGCCGTACATTGCCTCATCTGATTATCATTTATATAGCAGTCTTCAAAATTATTTGGTCGAAAAAATATGAATTCTGTAGACGTGGTGAGAACAGTACTGGAGGAGTATTTTTCGTCACGAACAAGTGAATTTTAGAAGAGGGGCTTTGCAAATCAAACAGATAGATGGAAGAGCATAGTATAAAATGGAGGAGATTATATATTATGATATGTAAAAATTGCCATGGAACCGCTATTATTAGAATTAAGAAGGTCAGGATGAAAGATTGGAAAGACAAAGCACTATGCAATAATTTGAAAACGAATAAAACTGAAAATATGTGGGTAAAGAAAAGAATGCATGGAAAATTTCATAGGGAGGTTGAAGACAAGACAGTCAGAGAAGAAAGATGGCTGTGGATGACTAAAAGGGGTTTAAAACCTGAAACGGAAGCTCTAATATGTGCTACCGAAGAACAAACTACATAAAATACAGAATAGACAACACAGTAGAAAGCGATGATAAGTGCAGAGTCTTTGGACGAAACGGTGCCACCGTATGGCATATTACCAGCCAATGTACGCCAATAGCCTAGACGGAATATAAGAGACACTACTACGATATAGCCAGGCTTGTCCATTGGACACTTTGCAACAAGTATGGACTGGACAGAGAAAGTATTGGTACGACCACAGACCTGAAGGCATCGTTGAATATAGAAATACAAAGATCCTATGGGATTCTATGATTCAGTCCGACCATGAGATAGAGAATAGTAAGCCAGACGTAATCTTAATTGAGAAAGAAATCAAACTATGCTGGAACTATACTGAAAAGTAATGTTTATCGCCACATGAATATTGCTGTTCGACGTCACTATCGTCCTAAACACCAGGTGGAGCCTTCTCCAGCTGGTTATCGATGCAATCTGGATCCGGCGTATATTGCAAGTAGGGAAGCGAACCACTACCGTATTGTAGCAGACAACGGTATAAGTAGTAGAATATGGGAATTCATAGAAAACATATATATGGTACTGTATAGGTAGTGTCACTGTGAAAGTAGTAGCAAAATGCAGAATGACGAAAGATAAATTGATGATGCTCACATGGTAGAAAGGTAAAAACAGCTGCAAATGTTTGTTGTAAAGAGTCTTGAAAACACTAAATTTAACTTTTCTACGTGGCTCGCTGTGTTCAGCGAAATTCCATTTGGACTTGATTGGTGAAAAACCTGTATATTTATTAGTTTTAACCAGAATATTTTATGCTACAATCTGACTTAATACTGTATTTTTTTCCATCTGATTCATTCTGTTTTGCACACACAGTATTAGCTTTGGGGGTTTCTTTTTTATTTTTAGGTTGAACGTAAAATACATATTATGCAAACGAAGCTATCTGCTAAAGATGCATATGAATACTTTTGATTGTTAATGTTAAAAGCTTTGAAGACGTGTATAATATAAACGGTAGAAAAATTCTGAATATTTAGAGAGGTAGAAACAGACGTAGTACAGCGAGTGAGAGAGAGGGGAATGAGAGTGGGAGAGAGATAGTAATAGAAAAAGAAAAAGATAGAGGGAGAAAGAGATAGAGCATTACGTTTACTGTGAGAAATATGAAGTCGTTTCAGTATAAAATGTAAAAACTACGAAGAGTTTTATTCTCCAAATGAAAATATTTTTCATTAAAATAATCAATATTGATACTGAATTATATAGGTCTCTTCCGTTGCAATATTCAAAATTATTTGAACTAAATTAAAGGGTATCTCTATCATCTGATGTAAAGATAATCTCTTCAGCATCTGTAATGATGAAATGGCTGCAAGGATTTGACATACTAATGTGCATTTCCATGTCAGCAAAGACGACATTTCCAGCAGAGTAACTTCTTGCATTACTAATCTCCTCATGGAATCGGCATTTTGATCAGCTGCCTCTGACGACTACCCCCACTCAGTAAATCATTTTTGGAATCCTCGATAATATTAAGCTGCTGAAGAAATATTACAATATTCTAAAAATAAATCCTTGCGAGAAAATTTCATTGCGAGCAACAAAAGAATTGTTCGATGACTGTCGTTGTATATAGTGCTACTACATTACAGCTATGTGTATAACTTGTTAGAAAAAACAGACAAATCAGTCTCAAATATCACTACAAAGTGTTATTTTTCTAAAAAATTATATAACGTTCCATCAAAAAAGGCGCGATGATCACAGGTGTAGATATTTTATCTTAACTCTTGTCGATCATTGCCAAACGAGATTATACAACACACAGCAACAGCAGCGACTACAAAAAATTAAAAAACCTCAGCTACAGTTGAGGTTGTTAATAAATGTTTTAAGTACAATTTGTTTAGTTGGCGAAATAAACGAAAGACAGTAATTGTTTTGAATGTTTCCAAACACGAAATATTAAATAGCACAAAAAGTTGATATACAATGCAGTATGTAATAAAACTGTAATGTATGTGTATGTGTATGTATATGTACACACATATACATAATATATATGTATATATATATATATATATATATATATATATATATATATATATATATATAT
>NC_068989.1:62019678-62020330 GCF_001194135.2 Octopus bimaculoides
ATATATATGCATATATATAGGCACACACACATATGCATATAACTCTGCGTTGAAGTGCATGTGTGAGCGTGTACGTATAATGTTTCATCAAGAATGTTCGAAATACACTCATCACGTCATCTGTGCCATCTAACCATATTTAATCCGGTCCTGTCTTGTTTGTTAAGTTGCTGAATATTTCAATGAATTTCGATGTATCACGCAAGAAATTTTCTTCCTAACTGGAAAAAAAAAATAAAGAAAACACTACCTAAACCTGCCGGAACAGGAAGAATATTCATCGTGAAAACTTTTAACTTAACTCACGTCAGTTAAATGCACCAGATTCGCAGCCTAAAACTCTGTTCAGTCTACTAAACGACAGGATATAGTTTGTTAATTTGAGACAGTTGTACCTTACATAATACTAAAAATAGAACACTTAGACTAACATTTGTCTAACTATTTCTGCTATTTCTGTTTTTCCTATAAAATACGTGATATACAATTGCGAAATATGGTGCTTGTTACCGAATGACTGACACACAGACGCACACACACACACTCACAGATTCACACACGACACACATCGACGTATACGTGCATACTCACACACATTATATTAAATGTGTGTGTATACATATACATATATATATATATATATATATATATA
>NC_068989.1:62020848-62032377 GCF_001194135.2 Octopus bimaculoides
AGCAAATTTCAGGCGACATTACGAGACGCACCATTGTTAAACTCTTAGGATATTTACTGGACAAAGATAAAGGTGAGCGGTTGAAGTCTAGTTTTGGAAAACAAACGTCATCTTTTAAAAACAGAAAGGTGAAACTGTGGCAAATACAATTGCCAGCTATGAACTCTCAAAACGCTTCACTGAAGAGATGAAACCTTTTACAGATGGTAACTTTTTTAAAGACTGCTTATTGGCAGTGTTGGATATTGTTTGTTCAGAAAATAAGTTTTTATCTGAAACCATCAGTCTGTCTGCGAGAATGGTCACACGGCAAAGAGATGTTAAAAATCAATTAGTCAACGGCCGCAGTGAATTACAATATTTTTCAATTGTAGTCGATGAGAGCAGAGACTAAAGTGAGACTGCACAACTTGTTGTCTTTGTGCGAGGAGTGACTTCAAATTTTCAGATCTTTGAAGAATTTATTCAGTTAATTCCTATGAAGGAAACCGTAACCGGAGCAGATATCTCGGAAGCTTTGTTGAAAATGATATTAGAAATCAAGTTTGATTTTTCGAAGCTAATTGGCATTGCAAATGATGGTACCCCAGCAATGGTAGAAAAAAAAGGCATTGTTGCACTACTGCAAGAACATATATGAAATCATTGGAATTGCACATAAACTTATCCATCAAGTGATATTCTGTGCCAAGTTTTTGAAATTTAAGAATGTTATGGAAATTGTTATGAAGGACGTGAAACTAATCCTATCTCGTAGATTAAATTATCGTCAATTTAAAGTTGTTGCTGGATACTGAGGCGGAATATGATGACCCCGCATTTTTCTGCGATATTTGCTGGCTTAGGCGAGGATCAGTGTTAAAAGGAGTACTTGCCTTACAAAAAGAAGTGGCAATATTTATCAAAAGCAAACTTGTGGTTAGTTCACATTTTCGAGATCCTGATTGGCATTTATTGTGGATGTTTTGACTCATTTAAATGACTTAAATTTAAAAGGTCAATATAAAACTCAGCTCATAAATAAAATGCATAACCGTATTGTTGCCTTTGAAAAAAGCTACAGTTGTAGCAACATCAAAATCCAAATAAAAATGATGCACATTTTCCATCATTTCAAGGAAGGAAAACAGGGTTGAGAGGGTTTTGTGGGTATAATCCATGATTTGCTAAGTGAATTTGCATCACGCTTTCTGACTTTCGTCTGCATGAAAATCAGTTTAAATTGTTTGCTACACCATTTGATGTGGAGGTGGAGACAGTATCAGAATGTTTTCTGATGGAATTGATTGTTATGGAATGTGATGACCTATTGACATCTAAACTTCATTCTAAAGATGTTTCATTGATTGACGTCTTATCAAGATATATTTTTCCGAGTGGGAAGTATACGAACTTAGTGAATCATACAAAAATCATGGCATCTTTGTTTGGAAGCACTTATCACTGTCTGAGCAATTATTTTCCAAAGTGAAGCAAACTAAGAGCAATTTGAGAACAATTTTGACTGATAATCATCTTGATAATATCATGCGAACGGCATCAACAAGTTTAAAACCTAATATTGAGAAACTTTCAAAGAATTAAAAACATCAATTTTCCCCTTAATTTTTTGGCTTTTCGCCTTAATGTTCCATTTAATGTTTTCTTTTATTCTTTTATATGTTTCATCATTGAGGCCGTAGCTTGTGCGATTTTCCATACTCATTATTTTATGGCCTTCGTCTGGCCCGCTATCCTTCAATAATACTTATCCGGCCCGTGGAAGCAAAGAAGTTGCCGTCCCCTGGTATATGTGGGCTGAATGTTTTACATTACTTCACAGAGCTGAACACGTCTATCTTTTTGGAGATATACAGATTGTTGTTTAAATTGAAATTGTGAGCATTTATTCTCCCTCTGGAATAAATAGACTTCATATAATCTTTTACTCTTTTACTTGTTTCATTCATTTGACTGTGGCCATGCTGGAGCACCGCCTTTAGTCGAAGAAATCGATCCCAGGACTTATTCTTTGTAAGCCTAATACTTATTCTATCGGTTTCTTTTTGCTAAACCGCTATGTTACGGGGGCGTAAATACACGAGCATCGGTTGTCAAGCGATGTTCGGAGGACAAACACAGACTAACAAACATATATACATACACACATACATAAATATATATATATACATATATACGACGGGCTTCTTTCAGTTTCCGTCTACCAAATCCACTCAAATGGCTTTGGTCGGCCCGCGGCTATAGCAAAACACACTCGCCCAAGGTGCCACGCAGTGGGACTGAACCCAGAACAATGTGGTTGGTAGGCAAGCTACTTACCACACAACCACTCCTGCGCCTATGTACAATATATGTCCAATACGTATCTTTCACCTTTTTCTCGTTACTCTCACCAGATTGTATTTGTATCCCGTGCACAATGCTGGATCTTCTATCATTCACTATCATTTTCCCTCAGTATGGAGTACTGCATAACTTTTCTTCTTCTCAACATGGTGTACCACTTAAAAACTCTTTCTGATCATGGATTTACCTAAAGAAGACCCAATCCAACTGGATTTAATTTGACCCCGCCACACTCCTGGACTAAATGAAACACAAAAAATATCATTACTGAGCAACATTCTAACCTATGTTTCTATGATGAAGGGATACCCAACTAATAGAGACATCGCTCGATATGATGCTCCAATAGCTGGGATATCCCAGAAACAGCTGTTACAAACTATCTTTACCAGTTTTGTGGTATTTTACCATTCGTTATGTAGGTAAATTTTTAGATTGAAATCAAATGTCCTTGTTCCGCTTTGACTAATCGTTTGCCCACACTCACTATTTTAGCATATATATATATATATATACATTACTAGTGTATCACTTGCCCTACAAGAAGTAAAAGGGAAATGAGAGAAAAAAAGTAAGTCTGCTATAACTCTCAGTCATACGTGTTTGTTATTTTATCATGGTATTCGGAAAAGCGCTCTGAATTTGATTTGTTGTGAAAGCATTTTTGTATCTAGTTTTATTATATTTCTTATCTCTTATGTTTCAGGAGCTCCTGCTTCAGTTGAGACATATTTAAAAGAAAAAGACATGAAATTATATAACGTTATGAAAATTCACACTTAAGGAAACACGGCTAAACAATGGCACGTATCCTTTTTATAGGAAGGACAATGCGTGAATATGATCAATCAACTTTTCTAAGTCCATATTGAAGTAATTCTACTCTAAAATAGCTTTTAATTAAACAGTTTAATATAACACCCACTTGCTAACATGCAGGGCCTCTGATCTTATTCAGTCGAATTATTCAAGATGTGGAAATATTTTATGACTGCAAGTTGATGACGAAATTATTTAGTTCTACTATGGTCTTCTGTATGGTCTGTTGTTAAATTTCTATGCATTACACATCAAATTTACTCCTGTAATTCACCAGTGTATTGTTAAACTATAAAGTGCATTGCGTTTAGTCATCTATTGTTTATTACCTTAATTATTGTAAGCTTCTATAGAATGTAGAAGGTATTAATTATTAATACGGATATACATTTCAACTAGTCTGTATTACTGAAGTTCTTACGGTATTTTCACTGAATCGGATGAAAGACGCCTAATTCCTCCAACATTTCACTTCTTAAGCATTAACCGCTTCATTTCTTCCTTTGCTATAATTTTCTTCCTCTCTAAACAACCTAGAGAGGAAAGACAATTGTCATATTATTGGAGTTGTTCTAATAGAGAATACTCACACTGATTTCAGTCGTTTCTGATAATTTTGTAGTAATTCATTTTAAAACAATAATGTTCTATGTAATAACTAGCATACGCGTCAAGAACGCAGACAATATTATTAGAAAATGACTCATCACCATAATTGGAGAGACCATTGATAAATATTAACCAATGTAATAAATAGATGTACACACAGAATTCAAGCACTTGAAGAATCTGACACGGTTGTAACGTCTCGGTTGAAAACATCTTCCATTTAATGTATATATATATATATATATATATATGTTGGGCTGGCCATGTCATCAGAATGAGTGACGAAAGAATACCCAAGACCTTCATGTACGGCCAGCTTGAGAGTGGGTAAAGGGAATTTGGGCGACCATGGCTCTGACGTGCTGAAGAGTAACTTCGTAGCAATGAAGACAGCTCACAGCACCTTTGAGCGCACGATTTAATATGAAACTTTTAGGAATGCTATGCTAGCAATTGCCGTTCAAATACTCCAAGCTATAAATTAATGTTAATTCTGTATGATATGCAGGTCAACCCTTTTCTCTCTCATTAATAAATATACAGCTATAATATACTGGTCTTTCTGCAATTGAATACATTGCCACGTTCTTATTAATTATTTTACTGCAGCTCAATTTATATGTCCATATCTATCTACACTGGAGGAATTTCAATAAACTATTTTTGTATGTTTGTAACTAGATAGTCTTTTTTTTTTTTCACTTTATTACACTAAAACGATTCATCGTAGTACGATAAAGCTCATACTTATATCTGAAAGCGAGACATTTTTCTAGATACAATAACCCGTTAACGAGTTGATAAAATATGAAGTGTGACAATCTGATGCATCGACATCAAACTTTCTATTATATTTTCTATCAAGATATGTAGTCTCATTTGATAAAGGCATGACATCAACAATTTTACAATTGGGGAACAGGACTTCAGAAGGCAGGAGGAATTAAGAGAGTCAAAAGGAGATAAAGATCCGAATGTATGAGTTTATGTGTATGCGTGTGTGCCTGAGTGCCTGTGTATATATGTGTGTGTATGAAGATTAGAATATTCTCAGACTGATGTGAATACTGATGAGGTAATAAATTTCGTTTTAATGACATGATAAGCAACGCTTCCAAATTGGCTTGTTTATTCTCCTGTTATATTTGTTCTCGTTTTACTGCATTATATATATATATATACCGATTCAGGATATAAATAATTTTTATTTTCCTCCGTGGTTTTGTCGTCGACACGGTTATTCTAATTGCTATCTGTATAAGTAACACTGATGCCTTAATGCTTTGTTCTATATTGATACTACTAACATTATTATCGTTGCTATAACTATTTTTGCTGTGTCGTTATTTCCCGCCTTCGAAAATGGCTGCCCATGGCATTATTCTGCTAATTACCATGTCCAATTAGATATGCATAAGTTGCTTGTATTTCAATATTTATTCAATACTTTAGATTCTTATAGTGTCTTGAATGTAAGAACTAAAAGAGAAAGAAGAAAGAAAGAAGGAAAGAAAGAGAGAAAGAAAGAAAAGAAATACCAAATTAATATAAAGCTTTCAGTGAATTATTTATGTTTTTGTTTTATGAAATACATGGTGGTGTTTCTGGAGAACTGTATACCCAGAAGGTAATATTCTGAAGATGCTGCTTCTCATGAATATATTGATGTCTCATCATTCTCCTATAATTAAAGATTTCTTCTTTCTTTTTTTTTTTTGGCTACAGGTTGTCTTGTCTTTCATTCAAGTCACTTCTTTGGTGCGGTGATTATCATCATGAATAATACCACGATGGACTTTATTGTCAAAAAAAATATATAAAAAAAATATAAACTACCGTAAAGAAGGCTTCGGACGTTTCCATCAAACAAAGAAGATATAATGTAGAGGTTGATATAATAATAATAATAATAATAATAATAATAATAATAATAATAATAATAATAATAATAATAATAATAATAATAATGTGGGAATAAACGGATGAGATGATATACAACATGCCACTATGGAGAAAAAAACAAGAAAGGAGTATTATAGGAGAATAAGAGTCATACTGAAAACTGAACTCAACTCCAAAATTCGCATCGAAACCATTGAAAGCCTGTCACTTCCAGTAGTCCAATATCGTTTTAACATCATTAGCTGGAACCTTAAAGATCTCCAACGCCTGGACGGGAAAACAAGTAAACTACTAAAATCTAAGTACGTGCACCACCCGAAAGCGTATGTTGATTGCCTCTACCTACTTAGATGTAATGGGGAAGTTTCCATTAAATTAGGTACCGATGCTAACATCAAAGAGCTTGACCTAGAAGAAAATTATAAATACCTGGGTATAAACATAGGAGATTGTATACAACATGCTACTATGGAGGAAAATATAAGAAAGGAACATTACAGCAGAACAAGTGCCATACTAAAAACGGAACTCAACGCCAAAATTCGCATTGAAGCCATACATACCCTAGCACATCCAGTGGTCCAATATAGTTTTAACATCATTAAACCCGTAGGCATCATCGAAAATGATAATACAAAGATCCTGTTTGATTTTGTGATTCAGTGCGACCATGAGATAGAGAATAGAAAGCCAACTATAGTCTTAATTCAGAAGGAAAGCAAAAGATGCTGGCAACAAGGCTTGTGATAAGGAAGAAAGAAAAGTCGACGTTGTCGGAATTTGAACTCAGAACGTAGCGACGGGCGAAATACTGTTAAGCATTCAACTCATGTAGTAAATAGAATACCGCAGTCAAGAGCAAACGGGAAGACATCAAACAGAGGAAGATAGATAAATGTGAATAGATCAAAGGTGAATAAACTCATACAGTGAATGACCAATAAAATGAAGAAAGCCCACAACATATGACATAGAAGTCCGGTACATTACAGAAGAATACAACCTTCACTGCACAAACAACACAATAAAATAATACTAATAAAACAAAAGACTGAAACTAAACCCCATGACAAAACATACTGATGCAATACAATATCCCTAAAGGAAAAACAGGAAACAATTGAGACACACGCGCATCACCAGCACAAAAGCGCAACAAGTAATGCAATAGAAAGTTACTTGAAACTATCAAATGTCAAAAAAAAAAAAATAGCACTGGTGATAACGATAGTGACGCGGATTGCGTTATTTCAGTTTCTGTGAGACAAGAGTTTTCCAAGAAACCGTAATTGTAACAGCGAAAATGAAGTTGGACCTTTTAAGAGAAGGCCTCTCGCTCAGCAATAGTTCATTAAAGATGCAGACTGACTGCAGCTACTATCTAAGACAACATCAAGAGTTAATAGAGTAAGGAGAAGGAAATATGGACAAGCGAAGAAAACAAGATAGTGATACAGTACTACTTAGAAAGTGAACCGAAAAGAGTAGTTTAGAGAAAACGAGTGTTAATACTTTGGTTAGAGAAGGGTATGGTTAAAGTGACTGAGTAGAGAATATTAGGTCGAGCTAATGGTATTAAGAGAAGAAATCGGGTGACAGAATTGGCGGTGGAAGAGATCACAAGAGAACTGGGAAAGAAAAATCAGGCAGTAGGAAAGACAAACAACAACATAAGAGATACAGCTCAAACTAAAGCAGAACTTACAGGAAAAATATTGATACCGGTACCAATAAGGAAGGGACAACTGGCACCAGCGAATTAAGTGATCTGAGGATATTCAGAAGTATATAGATGAGTTGCGTGGAGGTGCAATGGCCCAGTGGTTATGGCAGCGGACTCACGGTCATAGGATCGCAGTTTCGATTCCCAGACCGGGCGTTGTGAGTGTTTATTGAACCAAAACACCTAAAGCTCCACGAGGCTCCGGCAGGGATGGTGGCGAACCCTGCTGTACTCTTTCACCACAACTTTCTCTCACTCTTACTTCCTGTTTATGTTGTGCCTGTAATTCAAAGGTTCAGTCTTGTCACACTGTGTCACGCTGAATATTCCCGAGAACTACGTTAAGGGTACACGTATATGTGGAGTGCTCAGCCACTTGCACGTTAATTTCACGAGCAGGCTGTTCCGTTGATCAGATCAACTGGAACCCTCGACGTCGTAAGCGACGGAGTGCCAACATAGATGAGTCCCAAGGAGTATTGAGTAAATAATTAAGAAAAATATTGCCAGCGTTAAAAGGTATCAACAGAAGGGAGTTGCTAGATATTACTATGAAAGTAGACTGTGTCATCAGTAGGATAGATACTAAAAATATAGGAGACACTAACCTATTGATCTATGCAGGAAAGGTACTAATTTCTAGAAGTGTAGATATTCCACAGGTAATGAAGAGAAAAGTGCAAATATGGAAATTGAGTTTACAAAATAAAGTGACGTCTTTCCGCCAACATCTGAGTAGAATCGAAGCCTGGAAACTGAATCAGAAAGGAAACACAAGATTTAAATCTTCTCTTGAGAAAATATACTTAGTCAAAGAGAAACGATTTGGGTCAGACATAGAAAAGTTGAAACAGCGTATCATAGAAATAGCAGGTAAAATTTCCAAATATCAGAAAATAATAGATCAGTGTTAACGGAATAGATTATTTGACGCAGACTAGAGGATATTTTATAACCAAATAAATAAAGGAGAAGAAAGTATTGAAGATGAAATACCTAATGCACAAGAGGCTGTAAAGTTCTGGAGTAGTATTTGCAATAAGTCGGTCAACGACGTTGGAGATGCAGTGTGGTTTAAGAAAGTGAAGGAGGAAATAGTGGATGAGAAGCAATCACATCTACGACTACCTAGTGCATTCATGTGTAACGTGTTAGGGAAAATGCTGAATTGTATGGGGCCAGGACCAGATTTAGTTAAGGGTACAGGCTAAAGAAATTTAGTACTTTACATGGGAGGCTGAGGGAGCAATTTCAGATTGCCGTTTTTAAAGTTAATAGCGTTCCGTTCATCATTATACACACCCATCACATTCTGTTAAAACCACTTATTGATGAGTTTGGTTTCTTTCTTTCCCTGATGAGAAGAATACATTGTTTCACACTATTCTATTCCTTTGGAATAATAGTAATGTTGTCTTCGAAACAGATGTCGGAAGTAACAGAATTTGAACACCTGCGTTTAACTCTATTTATTTATTTATTTATTTATTTATTTATTTATATGTATGTATGCATGCTCATATACACACGTACACATACACACACACACACACACACACACACACACACACATATATATATATAAGTGTGTGTGTGTATTGACGTTTATTTACATATGCATACACTTATACATATATGTGCATGTATTTGACGGTAGTTGTGCGTCTGTGTTTGTGTGTGTGTGTGTGTGTGTGTGTGTGTGTGTGTAGTTCCATGCAGATCTATACAGCATTTTCACAAGATGAAAAGAAAAATTAGTATATTTAGTTTTAGATTCTTCATGCATTGAATAAGCATTTATTGAATGTGGATACACCATTTCAAACGAACTTTTCCACCAGAATTTACCTGGCTTTTTTCTACATAATTATGCACGAAATCAATTTGGATTCAAATTTGAAGTACTAAATAATTTTTAATTATTGCTTGTAATATGTTTGTTCTAAATAGCAATTAACTCCTGTTGCTGCTATTTACTGCATTCTAAATATCTGCTACTCCCGAATAATGCGAGGGAAAATTATTCAAAATAATGAAAAATATCAATGTAATGAATACATAATTTACTCTGAAATAATTTGGATTAAGAAATACATTCCTAAATATGCTTACTTATTTCTATATTGATTGCAAGCATTTATATCAGACAATACATTCTTGAGAATTGGGTCTCGTACGAATGCTATACTTTTCAAAACTATTAATGAAATCTGTTCTTTTAAATACATTTAATTCAATATTGCATTAAATATTTTACTGCAAATAAAAATGAAATATGTATATGAAAATTTTAAAGCATAATATTATATCACACTAAGCTGTGAAAAAGTATTTCTAAAATTATTCTTTACATTACGTACGACTTGACTAACATCATTGCAATATTTTCGTTACTACCAGTTCGTAATACTGGTTTGAAATTTCAGCACAAGCTCAACATATTCTGTGGTGGGTGTATGTCTATTTATATTTTAGGCTTTTAGCTGGCGGCTGGTCAGCCCGCCGGGAAAAATGTTTAGCTGTAACTCGTTCGTCTTTACGTTCTAATTTCAAATTCCCCCGAGTCGACCTGGCCTTTTGTCATTTTGGGTTCAATAAATAAGTATCATTTGAGCACTGGAGTCGATATAATCGACTTACATCTTCCCCCGAATTTTCCGTCCCCGTGCAAAATTTGAAATCAATATTATCAAAAGCTAATGTGGTGAGCTGGTAGAACCTTTTAGAACGTCGGGCAAAAAATACTTCACAGCTTATCGTCTAACTCCATGATCTCAGTTCAAACTCAGGTTAGGTGCACTTCGACTTTTATCCATTCGGGTTTGATAAAATAAGTACCAGCCTGCGACTGAGCGTCGATGTAATCGTCTTAAATCTTCATCCGAAATTGTTGTTCTTGTGACAAAATTTGAAATCAATATTAATATACATATCCAATATACTGCATTTTAAAACAATATCAGATAAAACAATATTAATTTACATAATGTGTTGAGTAGACAGGTAAACTATACTTCAATGTATCAAATATCTGTAAAGAAATTGCTTTAGTTTCTATACTTGTAAAATGACCTACAGCAATAGGGGCAATTGTTATATGAAAGTAATTTTATCTCAAGAAAAAAGTGAACAAAAAACACTGCATATAAATTTAGTCTGCACTGTGAACAAAGCACCAATCATGGCTAGAAAATTTTATTATCGACAATAATTGAATTAAAATGATTATTGGCAAATGTTTTTGTGGTAACAAAAATATGTAAGTAGCATATAAATCTTGGTTAAATAAGCAGTTGTGAATATTAAACTGTCAAATTCACAAATATCATGTTGTTAGAAGTGCAGCAATTTATTAACAGAACTCATAAAAAAATATATCTCCTTTTTTTTCGGAAAGTATATGTACTTTCCTTCTCTCTTGCACCCACATGTATGCATGTATGTATGTATATATGTATGCATGTGTGTATGTGCTTATGTATGTATGTATGTATGCATGTATGTATGAATGTATGTATGTATGTACGTATGCATGTATGCACTTATGCATGTATATATGTATATACGTATGAATGTATGTAGGTATGTAGGTAGGTAGGTAGATAAATAGGTAGATATTATTATACACATATACAGATGTATATGTGTATGTGTGCAAGAGATAAATACATAGATTACCCCCAGTCATATTAGCGGCGAGTTTTAATATATGCAATAGCAATAAGTAGATAAATTGATGTCTAGATGTCTAGATAGATAGATAGATAGATAAATAGATAGATAGATAGATAGATAGATAGATAGATAGATAGATAGATAGATAGATAGATAGGGAACATGTAGGCATATATGGATTGTATGGAAGTATGTGTAAACATACATGCTAGCAGACAACACTGACTCTCATATTTAGGAGAGAAAAAGAAATCTTTAAAGAGAATTTGCCAGTATATCCTTAGCTTATTGCATGCACATAAAAATCTGTTGTCGCTGAACTGTAATTCATCACTTGTTTCTAATTTATTGAAACATTATTTGAAGGCGCACCATTGTTTTCCTCATTGTCGGTTGTAATTACATGGAACATCGTATTCTTATCCTATCAAGTGTTTTCGTTGGTACACTCGCGC
>NC_068989.1:62032640-62033354 GCF_001194135.2 Octopus bimaculoides
ACTATGCCAGAGGGTACCGAAACACTTGTATTGCAATAAATAAGTGTTAAACACTCCTAATTCTGTAAGAAGTGCACAATATATATACGCTGACAAGGTGTTTCCCTAATTATTCCATCTCCTTATATGCATATATGAGTACAAGATGTCATCAAGAGTAAACAACATGAAATACGAAAACAAATGAGTTAAATACGCAATTGACGAGAGTAAAATGGAAAACAAGACAAGTAATACATAGAATACAAACAACGACCCTTCATCAGTTGTATTGTTTTCCGTTAATTTCATTCGTTATTTGCGTATTTAAGTCATTTATTATCGTATTTAATGTTGTTGACTGCTGGTGACGTCCTAAACCCATGTAAACGTGTGTGTGTGTGTATATATATATATATATCGGCGCAGGAGTGAGTGTGTGGTAAGTAACTTGCTTACCAACCATATGGATCCGGGTTCAGTCCCACAGCGTGGCACATTAGGCAAATGCCCCTACTATAGGCCCGGACTTCTTTCAGTGTTCTTCTTCCAAATCCACTTCCAAGTCTTTGGTTGGCTCGAGGGTATAGTAGAAAGCCACTTTTCCAAGTTTCCACGTAGCTGGACTGAAGCCGGGACCATGTGCTTACAAGCAAACTTCTTACCGCATAATCACGTCTGTACACACACACACATACATACATACATATATATATATATATATATGTATATATA
>NC_068989.1:62035367-62037508 GCF_001194135.2 Octopus bimaculoides
TATATATATAGTATATGCATGCATTTAAACACATAAATATTTAATTGCACCCTCAACAAGTCCATAGTAAATGTTCTCACATGCACTCAAATTCAAGTGTCTTTAATTAAATGTACTAGGACCATCCAGCCTTATTTTTTTCTAGTGCTTCACAATAACAGTGGTAATGATGAAATTTAGAAATTTATTTTCAGCCATATATAATCTACAGTTTCTGATTTTCTTTCAAATTACACTCAAGCGTAACAGGACCTTGCATCGTTTGTTGGTTTATAAATAGATTCACAAAGCAATTATATCTACGAAGATGATTTCAAAGTTTTCATCCTTAAAATAACGTTTGCTCAAATTATTCTCTATATCACTTAAATATATATATTTAACTTAAACTGAAAGAATGCTCTCTATTATAAACACATGTGATAAAACGAATCACATTTTCGTTATATTTCTTAGCAATATAACTGTTCCAGTTTTTATAAAATTTACAGCTCAGAAACATCATTCATGTCATATATGACTCTTTCCACAATAATAGTTTTGCTTACGTATATTGAACAGAATCTGGTTAATTATTCAAACTGTATCACATTTCATCGCTATTGAGTTGCCAATATTCAAAATAAATGATATGATATAGGACACTAATGTTAGCGTTATCAAAACTGTAGTATTGTAATCTTTTTCTGAGGACTATTTACTCATCTTCAGAATTAAGATCTAGCAGACACCTAAATGTTACAAACTTAAATTGACATTCAATTATAAGAAACACACATTTGTCATTAGTCATATTCTGGTGTCCATCGATCATAATGTTACACCAATGACTAAGATAAAGTGGCTACTATATCTTTATGTTGAATGGTATGTGCCTTAATGGCCAAAATACACTATAATTTAAATTTGTTGAATCATAAGCGAGTTATCATGAACATGTTGATATACTAGAAACGCATTTCTAAATCATCCAAATATAACATTCAATAAAGTTAACGAATATTTGAAACCACTTATTGATTGAACTATAATATTCTTTACAAGCAGCTGATGTCAATCAAATATCATTCAAATATGCAAGAAATTTCTTTTATGTCACAACAAGCTTTTCGATATAATGGGTTAGTATTGAAATATTGTGCAAATATAAATTGACGTACAAAATAGAATGTGATAATACATATTTGTAGCCATATAACTGTTCTTGGAGACCAATTCTATATAGGAATTATGTAATAAATTAAGATCAAGATAAAGAAAACAATAAACATTTTAACGGAATTTTAGTTTTAATAATTCTGTAGAGGTTGAGGTACAATTAGATACACACTAACATAAGCAAATTTACGTATGAATGTGTATATTATATACATACACGTGTGTGTGTGTATGCATATGTATACATGCATATGTGTATATACCTATATACACATACACAAATATTTGTGTGCGTGTGTGTGTGTATGCATGCATATACATAGACATAAACATAAGGAGATGGACAGATAGAAAAAATAGAGATATAAAAAGATACAAAACAAGTAATTTTTTCATGGTGCAATTCGATATGAATAACATATTAAAGCCATTATCTATAAGAAACTGTTTATTATAAATCCGGTTTCGCTGTATATAATGCTATATGGTAGGAAGCCATAATCAATTATTATTTATATTTCTAGTTCACTTTCAATATAATAGATTACAGGAGAAGAAGTCAGTTTCGTATTATCTATCAAAAACTCTTCTATTTTCCCCCAAAGACTCAGTAAATGTTTAAATGTTGATTGTTAATGGATGATATTAAAGGAAAGAGATACTTTAAGAAAAGATAAGCCGTTAATAAATCAAACTGTCATAAGACAGAGAATCTTTTAATTTTTATGAAACAGGAACTGACAATAACAAATGCCTCAGAAGAAAGTGAAAATATATATTCATGTTCATGCTTTTATGTATTAATCAATCTAATGTGTCTAAAAGAAATCCGATACATACGTACATATATAACCACATGTACGTATACATAAACAAATATACATATATATAAGAGATAGAAAGATAAAGACATATATATATATATATATATATATATATATATATATATATGTGTGTGTGTGTGTGTATGTGTGTGTGTGTGT
>NC_068989.1:62037754-62041123 GCF_001194135.2 Octopus bimaculoides
TATATATATATATATATATCAAGATTAAACTAAATCTCTTTTCTATTGATGTCTAAATGTTTTGAAGTGTTTTCTGTTGCTTAAATGTTTAATGTTGATCCACTTGTTTGTTTGTGAGTTGATAAATACATGACACCATAGCTAAGATCTACCGCTTATAGTCGAACAGTAGTGAATAATGGCAATATTTGTCATGGGTTTTCGTTTTACAAACGATGCCTTTGTCTCTCCGCTTTTCTTTTTCACACTACAGTGCAACATTTTCACTCAAATTCATGGTTGCTATTTACAATAGAGATAGAATTGAACCATGCATAAGATAATTCAAATAGATTTAGTGCATTTAAAACATTCACACAACGAATATTAGGATATACACAGTAAATCATACCATCAGATGAACCTACTTTGATAGATGGGAGAAGCTTATTCTGCTTTCAAAAAAAATTACTCATGGGTATTACGCGGGGAGATGTATGGTACATTTATTAATAACTGGTTAATAAGTTGGAGACGCGAAACATACCTGCCTACAAACCTATGTGCGTATATATGTGCGTATGTATGTATGTATGTATGTATGCATGTATGTATGCATGTATGGATGGATGGATGGATGGATAGATGCATGGATGGATTCATGGATGCATGAATGTATGGATGGATTGATTTAGACATGCATACATGTATGTACCTACATGTTGTCTTCTGCTTCTAGTTATTTGAATTCTTCTTCTAAGAAAGGAAATGGTTTCTAACTAACATAGAAATCTTTGAATGTAGATGAAAAAAAATAACATTTTAAAATTGGGAAAAATCTGGCATATTTTTACTGGTCCAATAACATATTCTAATTGAACTGTTCGAGTTGGCTGTTTAATTTATTTTTCTAGCTTTGATAAGAATGTTATCACAAAAAGTGTGAGAATCCGCTCTTCATCCAACGAAAATTACAATTTCATTAGTATACACTATATAACTATTTCTGAGAGGCTTAACTACAATGAACTGTGAAATTTCAGTCAATATATAAGAATGAACTTCCACTTAGAACATGTTGAATGCATTTATTTCAAAGTTATTATTTGCAAGAGTAACTATATAAATGTAATGCGACGTTAAACTAACACTCTGAAATTTTGAGTCTTGATGTGTCAAGAAGCACAATCATATATATATATATATATATATATATATATATGTATGTGTGTGAGTGTGTGTGTATGTGTGCGTGTGTATGTGTGTAAGTATGCATGTATGTATGTATATAAATATGCGTGTATGAGTGTGTATAGTGAGAGAAATAGAGCAAGATAGAGATAAAGAGAGACAAATAGAGAGAAAGAGAGAAAGAGAGAGTGATCGAGTAAGTGAGTGAGTGAGTGAGCGAGTGAGTAAGTGAGATGTATGCATGCATATATGCAAGTATGGATGTATGTACATATGCGATGCATTTACTAAGGTAACGTTGTCTGCGTTCTTGCAGACTGCATCCATAAATCAGTTTTCTGTTTTGTTTTGTTAAATCAATTCCTTCCTTGTAAAGTGTTTTTCGATTTTTGATTCACTTTTATGTTTTCTCCCCAGACAAGAAATGCTTTCACAATTATGTTCTATAATCAATATTGGAGAACTTGTTTTAAAAATCATACGAGTTTGGATGCATCTTAAAGCCGCAGGATATATTCCTACTTGTGTAGATCGTGATATTCTTTTCAGACCACTTATTCAAATGATGAAGAGAACTTCATATTGTCAGGATTGTCCGTCCGAATATTTTGCATTGCATTTACAGTCGGGCAATAAAAGAGTAAACTTGTACTTTATGTCTTTCGGCTTAAAGACCTCCATCTGGGGACATTACTGAGAGATTTGCCGGTACTAACCTAAAATATAGAATTCCAAAGGACAAGGAAGCCACTAGATGCAACAGTTAGTAGAATACTGACTGGTGGGAATTTAAAAAATTATTCCCAATTTGATTTGTAGTAATTATTTTCTTTCAAAATTTACCGAATTAGTATAATATAATAGGTTGCGCGAATAGGAAGTTTTAATAGAATACATAGCTTACAACACATTAATTGTAGCAAAATCCTTTTCGTCCTCTTAATTTTCATCATGTATTCATATCTAGCTTTCATAAAAAAAGTATATATGCTTGGTAAGTGAGTGTGCATTGAAGCTTTAATAGAGTGTATCGTCGAATTAAAATTCATGGTGCTGGATTTATTAAATGAAACTCACACTCAACTAAGCAGATCTGTTCTGAATTCAGTAGGTCAAATTCCTCCGTTAAAGAATAATCTTTGATTTAAAATATGGCTATATTTCACACATATGCTGTGAGGTTAGATGTCAGTTTATTATTACTTTTGTGTAAGCCGCAACAGCCAATGAAATACACTACGGATGCAACTAAATAAAACCAATTTAGTTGTCTGCCGGTGCTGTTTTACTTATCTCGTTACTGTTCCACTGTAAATTGCTGTGATCACAAATCGATACCTAATTACGATGATAAAAGATCAAATAAAGATCTCTAGGCATCGTAATACTGCATTGAAATACATATATACGCCTTTTTTTCTCAAGTCATTTTGTTACACATTAATAAATAATGCTTAAAATATTTTTTTTCAGTTATATTTCAAGTTTTTGTTGTGTTCTAAAACTTCTAAGCATTCAAGAAGACGATGTGATCTACATTCGGATAACATATGATACAATGACTTTTGTGGCAATCCATCACTACCGAGAAACGTGTCCAGACATTAAGATAGCTGTTACATGAATTTATAGGTTATTTTCTAAAATACAAATGTAAAATAATACTTTCCTGTATTCCATACATCAATTCAAGCACTTCTCATTTCGAACTATCGGCCATAAGTCGATATGGATATGACTCGAATACCAAAATGAATTGGAGTATTATATAAACACTACCTGACCCTGTGTCTTCAAAAATGACGATAATTGGAATATTTTATATATAAATAAGGTATAAAATAAGGTACATAATAATCACAGGTACAGACGTTTACATGCTTCTCTTGTACAAGCACACACATACACACACACACGCACAAGCATACACACTCGCATTCACATACCTCTTACATAGAGACACACATACTAGCACTATCTATCCATCTATCTATCTATCTATCCTTCTTTCTTTCTCTCTCCCCTCTCTCTCTCTCTCTCTCTGTATATATATATATATATATATATATATAAGTATTTTCCAGAAAACAATCACGCATAAACACGTATAATCCAACATAAAGCAAATAACACATTCACACACAGAAACAGGTAGATGGTTATCTATCTATCTATCTATCTATCTATCTATCTATCTAT
>NC_068989.1:62041257-62042885 GCF_001194135.2 Octopus bimaculoides
ATATATATATATATACACACACACCCACACTCGCATTGATGATTTAACATCATATTGATATTGCTCATCAAATTTCACCGATTCACTCCATAAACATTTCGACAATAATATACTTCAGTATTAGCAATTTAGTTGACCTTATGTAAAGAAGTGCTACCTGAACAATATAAAACTATCTTCAAACAGGTGTCCCCGAACACACTTCATATATAATGTCTATAATACGGACCCATGCACTAAACCTTTGTTATTTATAATGGTGCATGATTCAATGAGAAAAATATCTTCAGAATCAGAAATAATTCATTTGCATGATCATTTGTAATAGCATTTTATATGTAATAATTCATTACGTAAGTGATACGAAATCCTCAGAATTTATTGTAATTTCGTTTACGTAACAGCTAAGCTATCTGAAATAAATTGCAGCTGCTCGCATTTTACGAAGCGTTGTATTGATTCATTTACTGTGCTTAATGTGCTTTTTTTAAAATATATAAATGGGTATTTTCTTTTCAATAGAAGTATGCGTACAAATTATCTCAAATTATAACCAATATGTTCACAGAATTTTTTTTTTTAATTCAATAATATATCGTTTTCGTTTTCTGTCTCACTGTCCTAACAGATAATATAATTGAGAAATTGAGAAATTGAGAAGAGAAAATATAATTGAACTGTATTTACATACTATATATTTCAATGTGTAAGTGTGTGTGAGTATGCTTGCGCTGTCACACAATGTCAAATTGGTGTGTATCATATATATAAAAATATATATATACACGCGCGCGCTCGCATCTAATAGAATAAGACCAAGAATGTCCTTGGTACAGTATTACATATTTGAAACGTGAATTGACCAAATAGAAATGGCTTTTATGATAATTTTTCCGCTTTAATAATTTCCAGTCTTGCATATTCATTTCTGCATGTTGTAATGTTCGTAAGTTGTTAGGTGTTTACAAGAAATGACTTTCATAGGTGTTTCTCGCTCAAAAGTAGATTCCGAACTTTTAGGATGTTATTCACTGTTTAAATAGATAGTTTTTAATTATGAACATTCAAACATTGCAATACCAACACACAAATACACTTACACAGAGACACACACTCATACACAGTCATATATATGTATTCATTCACATATATTCATACACATTATATATACACGTTTAAGTGTGTAAATAAAAATGTGGGATGCGAATTAAGTTCATGAAGAATGAAGAAATGGAATTTTGGGTGTGGTCATTTTGGTATCATATAGTTTAATGACAAACGTACCTGCAACCAATGCTACTTACCAATATTATCACAAACGCTCCTATATTTTGTCTGTGTAGGTGCGCGTGAATGTGTATATGTGTATATGTGTACTCTATATACATGTTTTCTATGTATATTCGTGTGTGTGTGAGTTAGTGTATGTTGGTGTTGGTTTGTGAGTATGTTTGTAATGAAACAGCTATTTAAACTAGGAATAACAAATTCTAAGATATAAGTTTCAAAACCACTTCAAGCAAGAAACCCCGACGTTAATCATCTGTAGAAAACACATAATAACATATGAACAACAAATTACTGAAATGGAAACTTTTTCAGAAAAGCCATTTCTATTCATTTTTTCA
>NC_068989.1:62043227-62045566 GCF_001194135.2 Octopus bimaculoides
CTGAATAAAAAGATCACAAAAAAACGGAATTTTTTTTTCTGTTGTATATGTGTGATTATTCATTTTCTGTTGTATTTGTGTCTTTATTTTTGTGCTGCATACATACACTTGTTATATTATTTTAGTGTGTCTTGTGTGTGCTTTCTCCATGTCGTCTAATTTCCCAGTAGCCTTCTGGTCTGGCGCTGCCAACACGGAGCGGTATCAATGTTAAAAGCAGGAAACCGCTATGATTACTTTGACATTGTCTGATGAGGAATCAGCTGTAAATTTTCTCAGTACTATGGTTTTGTTTAAATTTCCGTTTGATATTTTAAAATGTTTCATATGGTGTGTACTTTTTATTCAATCATATATGTGTGTGTGCGTGTGTGTATGAAAGTATGTGTTATACATGTGTAGTACAGTATATGGGTACAAGATACAATCATGGTTTAGCACATCATGTGTTCCATTATAGCAAGAAATTTATGGCTGCGGATTCTTACCGGATTATTTCACGACATATCTTTAAAATGTTGATTGCAACCATCCTTTTCAGACATAAATTAATAATATTGATGAAAACGCAAAAAGGAATACCTGGTCTGAAATGCACATATATAGCTTATGTTTAATCAAAAGCGAGCAAACTAGAAATGAATGTACGAAAATTATCCGTGGAATGGAAAGCCAACAATATTCCCTATCGATACTATCAGTATGAATTAAGCTACATCAATGTAAAATTTCCATTCATAATATTAACATTAATATGCCAAAATATATCTCTGGAATGCTTAGAATATGTATTTCTTCTCGGTGTATTTGCCACTGACGACGTCAAATGAATTTGAACCATTATGTTTGCATTTGCCACAACGTTCTTAGCAAGGCCCTGTGTATTTATCGAATAGTACTTTCCCAAGTTTGTATACGTATTATGAATATGAGTGACAGCAGTATTTTCGTCTGAGACAGTTTCAGGTGCATATATTAATTTAGCTATAGACTGGCCAGATACACGAATCAGCCAATGATTTATGCCTCTTGTAAATCAAAACATTTATTTTCGCTATAGCTTACTCCGAGTATTCGCTGTTGAGGATACCAAATCGGATCGGAATGTCGTGTCAGGCAATCGTCCAGCATTCTATGTCAAGCCCTATATCTTGCAGTAGTCATGATATCTGAGACAGAATGTCATCGCTAGAGCTGATCTTAACTTGCATACATCATAAATGTTATATCCGCATCTATGTATGTATTTGGATACATAAATAGACGGACAATTAGAAAGATAGATAGATAAATAGATAGATGGATAGATATATTGCTATACAATGGCGCGTAATATTTCTTAGCTCCTCTTTTCTGATTGGGGTTTATTTAATGGTGGAGATCCAAGTTACTATTTTCATTTGACTTCATTGGCTCGAGGCAGGTTCATCCAGAATCTCACATAACAGCCTTTACTGCTGGCATTTAGCAATATCCACATCATTATCATGTAGATCTCTAAAGTTACTGTTAGAATATTGAAATGTTGGAGGATGTGGGAAACAAACTTATTACATTATATTGTCTTAAATCTCAATGAGAAAAAAAAACAACGTTTGACAACGTGCAGGGTCTGCATTTTGGGGGATTTGTCTTTGTCTATTATATATGATCCACAAAAAGACATTTAGAAATTTAGCTGTTAGTTTCCTATTGCAGCAGTATTTTATAATCATATTGTACACTCGTTCGGTAGACAACTGATGAACAGCGCTCATCAGTGAACTTTTCTTATCATGGCCCTACATCGAGGACTATATCTAATTTTGTGTTTAATCACCTTTTACAAAATAGATGATTAATATTGGAGACATTTCTGAGAGATCTATCTTATGAATTATAAGCTCTCCTCTGTATCTCTAGTTAACACATTTACATGGAAAGTGTATGAAGATAAATTAAAAGATAATCGTTTGCAGCCACAGAGATAGGAGGAGGTTCAGAATTTAAGTCTAATTTTATTTTGAAAATATGTAGTCTTGTAATCTCTAAATCTATAATTATGTTCATTTGAGGTGTAAATTAATTTCTAAACCAAATATATATTTAAAGAACTAATTTTCTAATGAAAAATATTTGCATTAATCATGTAAGGACAAGTTAGATACAATATATTACAAAAGAATGTTCTAATTTTAATTTCTTATTTCATAGTTATCAAGATAAGTGTACATTGCTTCCTCGTTGAATAATTATATTCTTGTTTCTCATTATCTCCAGCTCACCGATACGCACACACACACACACAGAAGTATAATATCATTTCATTCTTGCATGTATACACGCTTGTGCATATATAT
>NC_068989.1:62045899-62049325 GCF_001194135.2 Octopus bimaculoides
ATATATTTGTGAGTGCATGAAAATATATCCGTATGTAACTCTGAATACACGATGAATATAGGTATAGGCATGCACGTTTCCATTGGAATTCAGTAGATGCACACTATAGAAATAAAGATATATAGAAATATGGAGTTACCATTTACGTTTCTGCAAGCAATTTTTATATATGATTATTTCAATACAATCTTTTTTTCATAGCTAACAAGTTATCTTATATTTCTACCAATTCCAAACCTATTTCAATTGTTCTTTAACTTGCAACATTAAAATGTGATCAATGAACATTTTCACCCTTTAATGTGAAAAGTTTGTGATTCATAATTATGCATCAGCGGGGAATTATTTCATACCATGCGTCATTGCTCCCAGATTATTGCAGTCAATGATGATAAAGCGTAACTTAATTTTGACCCTGAAACTGTTTCTGCATAATCGTAATCATTAAATTTTGGTGGTATGATTCTGACAAAATTTAAGTTGATTTATACGTAGGGCTGAAATTTCTCTCTGCGATACATTTGGTAATGCAGGCAACAAAAGAAAAAAAAATACTTTCAGAGCTCGTATGTGATCATTTTCAAAATTTGTTAATATATGAAGATATTTTTCATAACAGAAAAACAATGGTAAGTGCTGCGTTTGTGTCCCCATAAGTTTGCAGTTCGCCAAAAGTAACGGTAGTGTAAGTACAAGAATTAACAAAAAATTACTAAAGTCGATTTATTCGACTAAAACATTCAAGGCGGTGCCCCAGTATTGCCTAATGAGAGAATCTTGTTAGAGATAATCGATATATATATATATATATCTTAAGTGTGCGTGTGTGTGTGTATGAGTGTGTTTGTAGGTGTTTGTGTGTGTATATATACACACATATATATATATATATATATATATATATATATATATATATATATATATTCACATATGTATGTGAGTGTATATACATATGTTCGTTTTCACGTGTGTGTGTGTATGTGTGTGTGCATACATACAGTTTCAATGCCGTGGTTACATCTGCCCTGTAGATAATAAATTCTACTCCACATCTCATTCCAATTGTAAGACGATAAATATTCAAATAAAACGGATACTGTAAACATGTATTTCACAATCGGCCTTAGTTGAACAATAGTGAAGATGTCGTATTTATCGTTGCTTGGCTTCCGTCGGACGTGCGATCCATTTAAAAAAGGCAAGTAATCAATAATATTCTCTGTGTACTCAGACAGCACTTTATGATGTCTATCATCTTAAGTCCAACATCACTATTTTGCTACTATGTCTTCGTTTTTTTTCTCATCGAAATAGATATAAAGTAGTATAATCTGATAATCGTTATCTTCCTACCTAACAACATATTACTGTCTGTAAAGCACATGAACACACACATACACACATACGCACACACATATACATTGCGTGTACGTATATATACATGTATGTGTATTGTTGCGAAACGCTTAAAAACAAACATACAGTTTATTTCATATATACTACAAATGTTATAGAGGTTTCTAAGTTAACTACTTGCAGGTACGACAGTAATAATGTTATCATTTACAGGCCCTGAAGAACTTATAATGGGCTAAGAAACTGTAGAAATTCTGAACGAATACTATTCTGCAAGACAAAAATGAACAAATGAAAGGAAACTAAAGCTTCAAACCATTTTAATTATGTAAACATTTACATTTCAAAGAGTTTGATTGGCATTGATTTCTGTTGTCAGTTTGGAGAAAAACCATTATCCGCATTGGACATTGCCAGTAGAATTCCAGTTTCTATGATATATACATACACACATATATACAGCGTATACATACAGGCATGCCCACAATCACATGTCTACCGAAACAGACATATACACATATGCATATTCACACACTCACACACACACTCACACACATACACACACACACACACCCACACACACACACACACACATATATATCTATATAGTTGTATATATATGGCGGTTACCTCCCCTGTAAATATATTCATATATATTTGCGCTCTTCCTACAGCATTAAGAATATTTTAACTCTTATTTCTAGCAATGTAGTTGCTTTGGCACTCTTAGACACACTTAGTGACGATTAAAAATTTTCTGTATGGCATTATGTTTTGCCTAGATGTTTATATTAATGTTTAGCATGTGCATTAGTATTTCGCTAAATCATTCATAAAATTTTATGGTAAATATATATCAGCCAGCAGACGGAACTATCCGACCATCAGACATTCGAGCAGTGGACGCCTTTGGTATAGGAGAAGCTAGAACTAATATGGTGATACTGGACACTTTCATGGGGTGGTCACCACTACTGTCAGTATATGTATATATTTGCAGTCTTCTTACAGCATTAACAGAATTTTAATTCTTATTCATAGTAATACCGGTGCTTCGGCAGACACATTTATGACAATGAAACTTTTTTTTATCGTCTCTCTCTATATATATATTCCAACTGTACCCTCAAATAGTTTCAGTTCCATGGAACAAAGTATCTGATATAGTGATGTGCATGTATTATAGACATGCTTTTATGATGTCGGTATTTGTGCATTTAGATATAAATGCTGATGTGCAAATTGAAAATATAGATGATGAATACATTCTTAATCAGATTATATATATTTGTATAGAATAAAGTGAACAACGAATAAACATAAATGAATTAATAATGGGAATAATTCGGCAAGTGTAGTCTTCCCTACTGGTTAAATGTTGCTTGTGTTGTTATATACACGATTGATTTTATTTACCTATAATACAAACTAATTATAACTAGCCCCCATATATATATATAAATATAAATTATTTAAATGAAAGAGTAATCGATCGTAACTTTTCAAATGAAACTTTTCACAAATATACATTAAACACTAAAAATCACTTTAGTTTAATATTTAACAATCATTTAGAAAATGTTTGAATGCGTGTTTCCAATGCCTACTGTAAATGTAACTGGCATTTCATATAAAATATGATAATGATTTTTTTAATATGTGTGCAGATAAATAATTCATACCGTTATAGACGAATAGGTCTCCCATTCTACCCACGCACATTCACTTCACACATATACACAAACATTCATGCATATATCTATATCTATGTATACACATGCATATGTACCTTCAAATATGATAAACCTAAACCAAATAACAGAATGTTGATCTCGTTACATAATTTGTTTATATCCATTAATAAGATAATGTCTTGTAGAAGCGAGACAGTCCTAGATCAATTCACGCTAGTGCTAAAAAAAAATTCTGCAACTTTGGCAGCGAACACCAATTTTGAGAATCTCAAGAAATACGTAAATATTTGCACTCGCATATGCAGGTATTTGTGTGTGTGTATGTGTGTGAGTGTGTATGTAGGTATACATATACATACATATGTATGTATATATA
>NC_068989.1:62049417-62051176 GCF_001194135.2 Octopus bimaculoides
ATATATATATATATATATGTGTGTGTGTATGTGTGTGTGTGCATATGTATGAATGTATGTGTGTGTGTGCATATGTATGAGTGTATGTGTGTATAATGTATACATATTTAGAATCAGTTTATATGTCATTGTATTGTTACTTATGTGTCGCACGAATAGCTACTTAAAATTTGAGGAATTCTTTTTTTCATGGTTTGAAAATATTGCATATGATAGAAAAAAACATATTTGTTCACTTGAGCGCAGATTTGCGTCTTTATGTGTTCAGTTATATGGAAACAAGTGAACCAATGCCTATTAAAACTAGTAAATCACTCGGAGGGCGCAGACCTTCGCGAAGCAGCACATTTTAAGATAGATACGGGAGTAAAAACACTAATAGGGAAATGAAAATATACTTCGGAAACAGCAACGCCACCATAGGTTACGTGAAAACGATGAACGTGTGTGCAAGGAAGATAATCAAAGAACGTAACATAATACTTCAAGTAAAGTAAATATAACAAATGAAAAATCCTTCAAGAATGAAAAATATTCCCGATACCTACCAACATTTTATCTGTACCTTGTGTCATTAG
The DNA here is from genome assembly GCF_001194135.2 of Octopus bimaculoides. NCBI lineage: Eukaryota > Metazoa > Mollusca > Cephalopoda > Octopoda > Octopodidae > Octopus > Octopus bimaculoides. Next base: position 62,049,996 of record NC_068989.1, read on the forward strand.
CAATTTTTCTTGGAAGTTTCATCAGATACCGTTCACAACTTTTTGAGTTATTTTGGACACAGACGGACAGACAGATGAAAACATAAACTCCTTCCTTGGCGGAAGCAATTATTCCGATTGGTCAGTAAAATTACTTCTGGTTGCAACATATAAGATAGATAGATAGATAGATACATAGAGAGATATATAGATAGATAGATAGATAGAGAGAGAGAGAGAGAGAGAGAGAGAGAGAGAAGTAGTGGGAGGATTCCGTTTTATTAACTATATTACAGGTTAATTTTATGGCGCGCGCTAATAGACGATCACTTATATGTGGATACTGAAGTGAATTTCTTTGTTAAATTTTAAAATATAAAATACGTTTGAATTTCAATTCGAGAGAAAATCATCAATATTTAATTTTAATTTATGATATATATGAAATGAATTTAGTGCTATTTAAGCAATTCCCACACAGGAGAAGTATTACATTTGAAAGAAATAATCTGTTGTCTTTAAAGTTGTGCTGAATGATATGTATGCATAAGTTTCCTGTACATATTAATATATTTTTCTTACTTTTTTATGTTTAAACCTAATAGAGCCCTAAGTTAATTGTGCCATTATAATAGTTCCCTTCATAATTTTAACACTCTCACCTCGTAATTATATTCTACTAGCATATCTGTACGTACAATATCTTGTCTGTCCTGTATTTTATGCGTAGTGTGTGGTTTAGCAGGATTTAAATGTCATCATTTGCTGTATATCTACTCATGCAGTAAGAATCTCAGTTTCATGCTTATAGTAGCGTGGAGTCGCAATGGCCCAGTGGTTAGGGCAGCTGACTGGCGGTCATAGGATCGCGGTTTCGATTCCCAGACCGGGTGCTGTGAGTATTTATTGAGCGAAAACACCTAAAGCTCCACGAGGCTCCGGCAGGGGATGGTGGCGAACCCTGCTGTACTCTTCCTCCACAACTTTCTCTCACTCTTACTTCCTGGTTCTGTTGTGCCTATAATTCAAAGGGTCAGCCTTGTCACACTGTGTCACGCTGAATATCCCCGAGAACTACGTTAAGGGTACACGTGTCTGTGGAGTGCTCAGCCACTTGCACGTCAATTTCACGAGCAGGCTGTTCCGTTGATCGGATCAACTGGAACTCTCGACGTCGTAAGCGACGGAGTGCCAGCAACAAC
>NC_068989.1:62051189-62052955 GCF_001194135.2 Octopus bimaculoides
ACCACCTTTTACCGGGAGGGGTGTAAAGTTTCACTATACTGTTGTATAGTTTTGTCCGCAGAATCTTACGGACATTTGATTTTGGAATCCTCAGCTCTAAAGATGCCCGTCTTAATGTTTTTCTTGAACTTCCCCCAAAGGCTTATTCTATGGATGCCAGTTTCTTCATTTATACATGGTCTATTAGGCCGTGGCTTATCATTGACAGAACCACTTTTTAAAGTTTTTCATGTGGAGTGCTCAGCCACTTGCACGTCAATTTCACGAGCAGGCTGTTCCGTTGATCGGATCAACTGGAACTCTCGACGTCGTAAGCGACGGAGTGCCAGCAACAACAACAACTTATAGTAGCTTTAGTACTATATCCTACATATTATTTCCAAACGTCTCCCTTTATTGATTAAACTTTTAAAACAACAGTTAATTTTACCGAAAATCAAAAATCAAAACCTTTTTGGGAAAAAAAGATGGAACACATTAGATATTGCTTTTTAAATTTCAGTATAATACTCTTTTAAGTGTTTCAGTCATTTGAGTGTGGATATGCTGGAGCACCACATTTAGTCGAGCAAACCAACCCCAGGACTTATTCTTTGTAAGCCTAGTACATATTATATCGCTCTCTTATGACGAACCGCAAATTACGGGGACGTAAACACACCAGCATCGGTTGTCCAGCGTTGTTGGGGGACAAACACTGACGCAGAAATACACACACGCACACACACACATATATATATACATATATATGTCGGGCTTCTTTCAGTTTCCGTCTACAAAATCCATTCACAAGGCCTTGGTTGGCCCGACGCAACAGTAGAAGACACATGCCCAAGGTGTCACGCAGTGGACTGAACCCGAAACCATATGGTTGGTAAGCAAGCTACTTACCCCACAGCCACTCCTACGCTTATACACAGCCACTCCTACGCCTATGCACAGCCACTCCTACGTCTACACACTGTAAATTATCATAGAACAACTCTTCAGATTTGACCCTGGACTAGAACTTTGAAATAACAAGGACAACAACAACATCAACAATGAAAACAACGAAATATGATAGTCTGCTGCCACTAAAATCTGATATTTAATCCGCAACTGGCCTTCTGAATATTTGATTCGCATCAGCACAAAACAATTTTTGCAAAGTCTGCTATATATACTAAAATCAAATCTATCATGTATTCAGGTCGGCAGTGCATTTATTATCCCTGATCGATGTCAATGAGCTTCATATATGCTACTGATATCAATGATGCAGACACACACTCCTCAACGTCATATTGTTCGCTAAAATTCACAAAGTATGCTCAAAATTAAAACAAATCGATATTTCAGTTGAAAAGAGGATACTTGAAATCGTCATTTCACACAAGCTCGTGTGACAGGTTTTACAGCGGAACAGCTATAACAAAGTAACTATGTTTCAAGTTCAGTATCAATATTTGGATGTCATTTCAATGAAAGATAACTGATGTTAGATTGCACTCCATGCTTTATACCAATTTCAATTATTTACTGAACAAATACTTTCTTTCCCCCGATAACCATTTGAAGAGAAGTCTTTGTAGCTCTTTCACCTACCTGGATATCATGAAGTAATGATTCTATCGAGAGAGCTTCTAATATGACATTTTAAGTTGGACTCACAACAATGATGGTAGAATATTCCCAAATGTTAAGGTAATATTCACTCAACATATATCTAATAGATACCTCCATTATAAATCATTTGTTTTCGTTAAAATAATAGGTAAGATCTT
>NC_068989.1:62053102-62055505 GCF_001194135.2 Octopus bimaculoides
TATATAAATATATATATATATATATATATATCGTAACTCTAATTGAATTGTGTCCACTGAATAAAACAATATTTTCTCAAAGTTAATCAAAACTCTTCATGTATTGATTAATATAATGCTTCTCAATACTTCTATTTAAATACAATGCTTCTCAATACTTCTATTTAAGTACAATGTTTCCATGTTTAAATTTATTCTTCGAGCTACAAAACTTCCGTAACACCATTTGCTGCTAAACGACGTTGCTGTGTCTGTGCGTGTATATGTGTGTGTGTGTGTGTAGTGGGTCTTTGCGTGCGCCTCTGCGTGCGCGTACCTGCGTGTTTTATATTTTCTTATTCCATCATATAAGCGGGGGTTATAAGCCCAGAAAATTTGGGGACTTGGATAGATGGACAATTCACTTGTTTTGTAATATCTTTTCTCACATAAATAAAATTTCTCATAAAAAGTTATGAGAAATATTTTATATCTGAGATCGAGATTTCAAACTAGTTACTTCTGTTCAAATTTAGAGAATGCCGAAATCTTAAAATATTAGATCAACTATTCCCTGCAGCTTAATGGTGCTATTCCTTATGGCTGTATGTTGGACCATTAATGCTCCTAGTTACTACCAAACATTCTAAGCTCCTAATTAATGGGAATTGACTGGTCCTTCCTGAATAGCAACTCATATATTAATGTACAATTTTGCTATGGTCGTTATATAGGTTCCTGTCATCTATTTAAGTATGCGCTTTGAACTACACCTCTATTCACGATAATTTATCTTTGCCTCATTGCTTGCCTTATAATGCATACAAGAAAATAGGACCCCGTTTTCAATGCTATTAATTTATTCTACAATCACTTAGAGAAAACTTATACACGTTAGTATTACATAAGTAATATTGTTACAGAATATTACGTAATATATTCTTCAACAAAACACATTCATATAAGCAGATTAATATTCTGCTTATTTGATTTGATAATTGGTTAAATAACTGACTTAACCGCGTTGAACGAAAAACATACTAGCTGTTTGCATTTCAAAAAGAGTGCAGATATTTTCAGCTGAAGTGAAGTTAGATAGCCACGATAAAGTCTTGATTTCATGACACAAATTTATTTTACTCCTATGTCATCGCTTGAACTACAATAATATGTAATCAAAATCTCCTTTTTAATTATCTTCGGGGTAACATTTATGAAGAAGTGGTATTTTACATTGTATTTTTGAGTTTCTATATGTGTGTGTGAGTGCGTGTGTGTATGTGCGTGCGCATGTGCGTGTGTGTCTATACACGCACATATACACATATTTATATGTTGTAATTGACACTAAGGTGGCAAAATCAAACAGCGATGTATTGTTGCTTACATGTAACTAAAGTGAATAGCTGTTGAGTTGTGCACTATTTACTGATACGAAAACGTTTTCGTAAAACCGTATATATTCTATGCTATATTTCTATCAATAAACGTATATTACAACATGCAAAAGTCATCCCTTTGTTTACGTCCAGAAATTTTTGTGTGGCTCCTTTATGCAATATATCGCTTTTGAAAGATGCCATTCTCACTTGAAGCATGTCAATACAGCCAGTCACTTACCGACAGAAAAATCTGGAAAGAAAGAGAGCGGGGAGAGATACACACTCATACAGACAAAAGTTATATATGTAGCGTATGAAATTATCAAATATATTGACTACATGGTTCTTCAATGTCATTATATTACGTCTATAAATTTCAGAATTATAACTTTGAAACGACTTGAATGATTCAATATTATTTGACTATTTTTGCAATAGCACAGAAAGTTCCATAGCAATCTGTCAAAAGTATTACTTTATTATTTCATATATTTTAAAGCACTTTATTTCTTCATGTTATGGTATCTCTATTATGTAACTTCATTTACTGTTTCTTTTTCATATATATTTTATTCCCATTATAGATGAATAACGGTATCCATCCTAAACTATTTCCTCGCTTGTCACAATCTAATCAGATAATACTTTAAAGAATAACTTTGAAAGATTCGAAATATCTAGGAGAAAGCCACTCATCCATAATCGTAATCAGCCAAGCAGCAGTTATACTCAGCGGACACTGGCAAGAGATATAATTTGTCGACAATATAAAGAATGAATAACGCAGCCTACTGCCACTAAAACCTGACTACATAACTGTGAAAGCCGTTACATTTAGTATGACATCTGATCGAATACAACTCGATTAAATGACAAGCTGAAAATATAAACGATACCTAGACATGAACATTATTTAGTCATATCGTTAGATATCTTTCTAATCTGGTTTTCAGTATATTTCCAATTTGACATATACTTAGTCTATTCATATGTTGCTGTTTGGTGATACGCAAATGGTATATGTATATATATATATATATAT
>NC_068989.1:62057191-62064472 GCF_001194135.2 Octopus bimaculoides
TGTGTGTGTGTGTGTGTGTACATAAGCCAAAGAAGAAGAGATGTCCTCTTGGGGTTAAGACATTGCAGCAAAGTCCGTTGTTGAAGTGGCTGCGACCATTACTTGCTAGTACAACTACTGTGTTCATCACTCAGACTGATTTTAGAACTAGCGGTTTTCCTTGTTGCAGGATCAGTGACTGAATGTCGCTTGAATTTTATATTTATTGCGAGCAGAGGCGAGCTACTACCATCTCCTGGAGACATAGTGTCCAGTACTGAAGTGAAGCAGAAATAGACCGAAACCAGTCTGGTCTGATGTTCCCGTTACTAGAAAGTGTTATGGGTTCTCTCCCCTGCGGAAAATATATTGGATGCAGCTGGTATTTGTACATATCTACGTGCTGCTTGTTTAAGCATGTGTTGTCTTTCTTTAGTTAAGAATTTTACAAAAATTAATAACATAATTAACATTTCGTATCAACACATGTAACACTTTTGTAAGTTCTTGTTAGGAATCCATGCTCTGAATTATCAGCTGTGCATCCCATATTTATTGAACAGCATTTTGTCAAACATTCTGAAATACTTCTTTGTAAACATAACCATTCTTTTACAATTCTGACATTTTATCGTATCAGAACATATTTTTTTACGAGTTTAATATATCTTTGCAGTCCTAGAAAAAATCTCGAGAGTGTTTACAAATTTAGAAAGTTCATTAGTATAATCAAATGGTTGGTAAATATGTTTATCTGTAGGAGAATTTTAAATATAGAATATTTTCAATTGTGCAAAACAAAATTATGTACATATTCTCCACTCAGCTTTTGAAAGATTTCTTCAAATTTTTGTATTGAAGGTTAGAAACTCACAATAGCAAGACCACACAGTGATTTCTATAAGATAGAAAGTTGCTGAGTTTCAATGTACTAAGACTAGAAATGTCTTATGTAAATTACGATAATAATACTTCTCAAAGTGCCAATGACAATAACTGAAATATTTGCTGCATGGAAACAGATATTTTAATACGCTTGAAATTCAGCTATTCAAAATCAATGATCACAGTTTCGGTTGAAATAGCAGCTCTGTGGAATTCGAAAGCTGGAATGATTTCCTTGTAATTTACCTGAGATTTATGGAAGAATACCTTTCGTTTTGAAACAAAAGGTGGTTGTCTTTCTTCTAGCGCAGGTGTCGATGAATGGTTGAATGACCAAAGATAAGCTTATCTCCTAGTTCCTCAGCAGTTATGATGGAATTTTGTTTCGGGTATTGCTGAACGTCCTGGTCAAGCTCTACATATCTTCCAGGACGGGCCTCGCCTCCTAGGCTATAGTTCCCCGCTCGGAATTTCCGGAACCATTGTTGAGACTGCCTTACGTATATTGTACGATCCTCATATATTGCATTAATATTCTCTGCTCTTTCTTATTTTTTTTTACTACCTACAAGGGGCTACACACAGAGGGGACAGACAAGGACAGAAAAACAGATTAAGTCGATTATATCGACCCCAGTACGTAACTGGTACTTATTTAATCGACCCCGAAAAGATGAAAAGCAAAGTCGACCTCGTCGGAATTTAAACTCAGAACGTAGCGGCAGACGAAATATTGCTAAGCATTACGCCCGGCGTGCTAATGTTTCTGCCAGCTCACCGCCTGTCTGCCCTTCTCTTACTGCTCTTTTTCCCTCTCTTTCTGCCGTGTTGTTGCCTTTATTGAATACATGAAGCAAAATATGCTGAATATGCTCCTTTGTCACTTTCATTATAGCTTTGAAAAAATAAATGTGAAAACCGAACTGCACTCTTCAAAACTTGCACTATGAATAAGCACAAGGTAAACTTACTACCTGCGTTTGATGGCAAGTTCATACAGGTAGTTTATCCTGTTTTCCTCCGACTTTTATTTCATGCAACTGAAAAAAACCGCATTAAGTTTGAGTTGACCTAATATATAACCTCGTAATCTCTATCATATCCTTGCTTTCTCCCGTATAACAACCGCTGCTGGACAACGCTATTGATTTCCAATACGTTTTCAAGTATTCTACCTTAATTAGAATGGACCCTAATTGTGCGAACACAAACATAAATCGGGAACCATTTTATAGTCACTAACCAGTATTTTAATTGCAACTAGCCAGAATTTAAAAGGTCTTGTATTCCTATGTAGTTCGTTGAATTGAATGTAGCTACATGATACAGAATCATCAGAATATGGGATAACATAACATGTTAACTGAAGAAGCATTTCAATGAACGACATTAATGAAACAATGTACAGGTTTCGGCATTCTATTGCTTTTGATGGCATTTCTTTGTATTTACAGCGATTATTGTTTTAAAGCACATTAAAGCACTAAAGAAATGATCTTATATAGAACCGAACGTTGTCAGGAGTTTACTTTCAAAGAGATGCAATAACTAGCACTTCATTGCGTTTCATACCAGAAGCTGAATGTAAAGTAAGTTGCATTCATTACCAAGTTTGAAAATGTGTATAGGGTATGCGTACTTATTTCGGATGATTTAAAAATGCCTCTACAGTAAGTCTAAATGTCTGTAATGAAGATGTAACTCTTTTAATTTACAAATGAATTAATACATTAAAATATTTAGGACATTCTTTTACTGGAGAAGATTCTGTAATCTTAGAATATGGAACTAAGAAGATCATTTGTTGGATGTTTAACAGTTGACTTCAAACAAATAAATAATAAAAGGAAATTAACAGACCAAGGTTCTATAATAATTCTATTTCCTATGTATCCAATCACAAAGTAAATTATATTACAAATATTTTATACCAAACTAGCAGTGTATAGCAATTATGTGATTTCAACATGTTCATTACCTAATTTTGTTCTCTTTCTAGATTAAGCTAACTTGGGATGTCTGCATTTCAAGGATAAGCTTGAAAGTTTTACTTTGTGCCGAATATAATTAATATAATTTATAGTTCTCATAATGTTGCCACTACGGGAGCTATATCCAATAAGGAGAAAACATTGGAAAATTTAAAATCAAAATAGAAAAGTATAGTTTTAATGAATATACAATTTATTGACATGATATGACTAATTTTATATTAGGTTTTGATGTTTGAACGTGATATTAAATGGATAAAACTTAGTATTGGATAATATAAATATACATAGACAATGCTTAGATTATAGGTACATAGGGTATTCGAGATATATATTTGAACCGTTTATTAACACTGAACTCAAGGAAAATCCTGGTAATTATAAAGCAACGTTACATGCCCTTTCCTTTCGTGTATTTTACTTGTAGTTTTAGAATTTAGTGCTACAGGTATAAACGAAGTCGGAGACTTTCACATCATTACATACATATGCCAGTTTTCATATTTTTCTCTGTATGCGAGATTAATCCAAATATGAAATTGGCGTAAATTTTACACATAATTTGAATATCACAGGGAATTTCACACTCTGACATTAATATTTCTCAACGATGTTTATACTTGTGTTACATATATACGCACTAGGATTATTTTTTATAAGGACATAATATCTTCCCTTTTCAAACCATATGTGCATTTTCTGCAAGAAACCGAAATATTGTTTCGTACATTGTTTCGTAAATATTTTATCATTTTATATGATGACAGTTCATCCGTATAAGGCCTGATGTATTCCATTGATTTCAAAAGATCAATAAAGCAAAATCAAACTGAACAACGTTGTCGAGTAACGGGGATTAACACATACGTACATAATATCTACATACATTCATACATACATATTTGCATGCATTCAGATGTGTGTAGTTGTGTTTCGGTGTGTATGTATATATGTTTATGAATTGAAACTGAAAATGGTAAGCTGAGTGATGAATGTGAGTAGAATCTTTCGATCACCAGTACGACCACCGGAAATAGTGTAAAAGAAGTGTAATGAGTGAAGCTTTAAACTCTATGTTGGCTTAGGGATTTTTGAAATGGTAGAAGACCTTTACATAGCAACGATGTGATAGGCATGAGTGTAGTGAAAATAATAACTGTCGTAGTTATTGAATTCTTAAGAAAACAATACTCAAGAGGAAGCGTTGAGTGTTGGTATATTTGTGAGTCAACCATTCACATTAAGAAAGCATTTAATACCAAAGGAGATATATTAATTTGAATATGCAATATGAAGTTTGAATTCATTTCAATAAATATATCAATTGCAAGAAACATATAGCTTGACAGAAACTAGAACACTACTGAATAATATATATAAAATGCTATAACTACAATGAAAGGTATTGATTTCTGACACAATTACAAAAATAAAATAAAAGTGAAAATATTAAATGCTACGTGAAAACAGAATAAATCCTCTAGAGGGTTAGACATAAAAGTACGAGGAAGCAAGACATAACTTTGAAGAAACAAAATGCATAAGAATATAAGGACGGAATTATTATGTGCTTTGTAAAACGTATAATCTATATATAGTTATATCAATAATTAAATATTTTGCCAATTTTGCTTCAAGCTGAAATCGACCTTAGTATCAAATAGCGTGTGTGCACAGATGATATTCGCATTCTTATAGTAATGGTATGGCAGCCAATGTTTAGTTTTTTAGTTTATAAGACTCTTACACTACACACACACACAGACACACACACAACCACACAGACACACACACAGACACACGGACACAGACACACACGCACACACACACACACTCACACACAAACACACACACACGCATACAGAGTAATGCATCACTTTACGAGGTCCCGCTTTATGAAACTCCAAGTTTACGAGTTTTATGTTATAATAAATATAAATTGTGAACGAAGTGCAAAAGTCTCTATCAACATAACATATGCTTCTGCATTATGCCGAGAAATTTATAGAGAACCAAAAGATAAAAGAAGCTTTTTCTAAGCAAACCACTTTAGACTTGTTTTTTACAAACAAATCTACCATCCCGACAACGAGAGCTTGTGAATCGACGATCGTGTTTACAACTGAAGGTGTGTACGAGTCTAGTGCGAGTGAAAGTGATTCAGAAAAGAATTTTAATATATGTGTATTATAAATGATACTGAATCATTTTACTTTACATAAAATATTCTTTACATTCTACTGTTGTTTCAGCGATATTTATTTACAGGTATTATAAATTTTATAGTTAATATAATTATCTGGAACGAATTAAGATTTATAACATTGCTAGTATGAGAAATTAGAGCTCTGCTTTACGAGCGGTCTTCGGGAACAAATTAACTCATATACTCATAAGACTCAGGATTTGACTGCTATTTCAAGCATGTTGGTATATCTTAGATACCCTTATTTATAATTTGAATGATTATTATAATCTATAATTTCTTTTTCTTCCCATGCTGCCACTTCATCGTATATATATATATATATATATAACGATTTTATCATTTAGTGTATGTGTGTGTATATATATACTCGACTCCGTCGATCACAAATGACATAGGTGCATCTAAGTGGTTCCCCTCCGGGGAACAAGTTTGGGCGGAAAGTCGCCTCACCGGCGAATGCAGAAACTAGGGTTGATTTTATGGAAGACCAGCAGTTGCTCATGTATACCTGCCTAACCTCTCCACGCCACCGATGTTATCCAAGGGAAAGTCAAAGGCCGATACAGTTTAGCAGCAGTGAGATTGCAACTCGTTTCTACAGCTGAGTGAACTGGAGAATGGGAAATAAAGTGTCTCAAGAATGCCCTTTTCTGTGTATTATACAAAGTGTACTGTATCATATATCCATTACGGCGGACGCTATCTATCGGTTTCTGGCTTGGGATTCAACGGGGTGTTTCGTGACAACACGATAATATAACCCTGCAGTCGTCAGAGTAGACCATATGGAATGGAAACCAGTCGCTATATTTCACATCTGGTGACCGCATGTTAACACTTCAGCTAATATGGCCACTCCAATAATATATATATATATATATTGATAAATATATGTGTGCTATTATGCTAACTGATTTTCTCTTAAACGTCTTTCACTCACATACACACATATACACGCATATGCATGAATGTATGTATGTATGTATATATACATCATGAGGCTGCGTACAACCTGTCAGTCATGGCTGTGCAACGATGTCTCGGGTATGGTAAATAAAATTTTAAACAGTAGAATTATGTTTCGTTCATCGTGTGGTGTGTGCATGTGTGTGTTATTAACATGTGTGTGTTATTAACATGTGTGTGTTATTAACATGTGTGTGTTATTAACACTCACACATATTTATACTTATCTTTTGCTTTTCTTCTACTGGTATATGTACGTATGTGTATGTACATATCTATGCATACGTGGGTGTGTATGATTCTTTCCAGCGCTTGTTTTTAGTTAAGTAGGCCAGGCGAATTGTACATCAGGAGAATTGTAAACTTAATGAATTACAGGCTTTTTCTCTGTGGCTAGAAAACAACAATATTTTACTTAAGCCCGTTGCTAAACTCGTCTCAAGAGAGATTGGTAATTCATTTTCAGCGGCAAGAAAATAGAAATATATCAGGTGATAGTTATTTCATAGTCCGCTTAAATTTTGACGACCTGTCCGTCACAGAAGAGAGCAAATTTTGGCAACAAGAATTGATTAATTAATTAATAGGATACTCCAGTGTGTATTATTAGTAAAACCGAACCATTTTCATCCTATCAGCCACAAATAGCGACATCGTAACTTAAATGATAAAACGAATCGCTCATAATGTAGGTCCGTAGAGAAAATAGCTTGTTTGCCAACAAATATAAAAGACTCGCAAGCACATGTAAGGATATATAGTTATGAGCGAAAACAAATATATGATTAGATCTTTGTACCCGGGCATCTGTATTATGAGTTCCGATCAATTATATAAAGAATGTAATGAACGGAAATTGTTTAATGTATTGGCCTAAATTAGTCCGTCTTTAACGTGACTAATCGGGATGTTGAAAAATATCAAAGAATATTGCAAACTAAGAAAAACTGGGACACATTTCCTGTTTATGCTCAAGGGATAATTTGAAAGTTGTATTAAGAAATTTGCCATTAGCCTCAAGGGAATATTTACTGATACTGAAGTCACATATCTAAAAGATATAATTAGCTATATTCTGCTTCTCTCGATTAGGTGTCATAACAAGTTTGACGCATTTATATTCATTTATGAAAGAATCAATTTTCTTTAGACTCAGGCAGTGAAACATATGAAGTGTTGCAAACTATAAATGACTATATATATATATGGATGTTTATGCAAGCATGCATGTATGTATATATATATATATAT
>NC_068989.1:62064636-62064867 GCF_001194135.2 Octopus bimaculoides
TATATATATACATATATATATATATATATATTCATGAATATATATATATATACAAACATATATGTACACGCACATATATAAACTTATGTATATATATATATATATATGCATATATAATATATATACATACATAAAAACATATATATACATGGACATATGTATATACATGTGTAAGTATATATATATATATATATATATATATTTACATATATACATATACATGTATATATA
>NC_068989.1:62064877-62065315 GCF_001194135.2 Octopus bimaculoides
CATATATACATATACATGTATATATATCTGTGTGTGTGTGTGTGTGTGTGTGTGTATGTTAACAACACACACATGAACACACCACAAGGTGAAGGAACCATAATTCTAACGTTTAAAATTATTTATCATACCCGAGATATCATTTCACAATCATGACTGACTGGTTGTAGACTGCCTCATGATGTCACTTGTACAATGAAGAATATATGTATAGCTACCCTAATAATTTATCATTTTCAAATTTTGCAGAAACCAAAATTGACTTTATTATTCTGGATGAAGATTCCGTGAAAAGAATAACATTCAACTTGTTTTCCTGCAAGAACAAATAAGTCTGAATATGCAAGTTTAATATAAATAACATTTTATGTAAATGAATATGGATGTAAGTGCTTGTCTGCATGTACAAATGCTCAGCTACATACCTATAGTATATAT
>NC_068989.1:62071331-62073690 GCF_001194135.2 Octopus bimaculoides
AAAAATAGGATAATATTTATAATTTTAGGAAAATTTCCTTCTGTATGTTAAAAAACACTTTGGTAAAGATATTATTTGAAGAGAGGTCAAAAACGTAAGAGTTAGTATTACGGGTCCAATTTTTATCTTTAAAATTTATAAAGTTCTTTCTAGCTGCCACGATTACGTCTATATGAGTTGCAGAAATGGTTATATTGTTTTGGGCCAATTATAATATTTCACTCAGTAATTTAGGTGTTATTAAAGCGTAGTAATCAGATACATCAAACTGGATGAAATTAATATGATGTTTGTCCTTGAGGGCATGAAAGCATGTAATTACGTCACCGGTAGGGTTTCAGAGGGGGAGCTCTACGTTTTCTTTAATTCGCAGTAATACTCAATCTAGAATTGTTTTGATAATCTTGTCTAAGTCAAATTTTGCTGGGCATGTCAACTGAATAGAAGGTTTAGGTTGAAAGTTGGGTTTAGGGTCCTTTAGTGTAATACGTAGTGTTCTCGGTGCGTATGTTTCAGTTCTGTTAAATAGGTCTAAATCCTTTATTAGTTTATAATGTGTTTTATTAATATCATTCAATGCATTTGCATGAGCGTGTCTGTAATTAGTGTTAAGGTATTTTTGTATTAAATTATTATAGGTGTCGCTAGGTAATGCATAGAGTTTCGTTGTTTTGTCAGAAAATACATGTACATGTTGTGAGGAGCGTATTTGAGATATGGTTACAGGGAGTTCTTTTTGAAATAGGTTAGTATATTTAGAATATTTTAAGTCTTTTATCATGTGCATTAAGTCTTTTTCAAATTTCGTGATAGCAAGATTTGGAGGGGTGTTCATATAACATTTGGTACTGTAGGTATCTGTTTCAATAGTATTACCAGTGTATTTGGGCTTTTATTTGGTATCATAAAAGAATACTTTCTATCTCATCATCATAATGAGATCATTGGATATTTGAAGAAAGGCTTCCATATATGAATCCTCTGCAGCAATTACTTTCGAGATCAGGTTCTTCACTGTGCTGCTGAATAACTGGGATAGGCTACTGCCAGACACAGAGACTGGTCTGCTGAAAATTATGCTGGAGTTCAACGACTATTTGTTTCCCACTGTTGTTGTTGTTGTTGGCACTCCGTCGCTTACAACGTCGAGGCTCCCAGTTCATCCGATCAACGGAACAGCCTACTCGTGAAATTAACGTGCAAGTGGCTGAGCACTCCACAGACACGTGTACCCTTAACGTAGTTCTCGGGGATATTCAGCGTGACACAGTGTGATAAGGCTGGAAAGATGCGATTATTATCCCTCTCTATAATGGAAAGGGAACAAGAATAAAGTGTGATAACTACAGAGATATTGCTCTACTACCATCTGCCGGCATGGGTCTGACAAATAGTCCTCTTATCTTTGTAGTTTGCTGCTGCTTTTATTCATGCTTTTCTAAGATTAGTTCTCTGGGAGTATACGACAGGTATCAATCTTCTGGCCGCCTCTGTAAACTGTGCAGATTTGCTGCTAATTCAAATATTCGCCAGTCTCGTATTCGTAACCTCCTTTATGCAGATGACTGAGACTTAGTTACTCATACAGCGGATGACATGCAAAAACTTATGAATCGTATTTCTGCTTCTTGCAAGGCATGTGGACTCAGCATTAGCCTGGACAAGACTGCTGTAATGTCCCAGCCTGCACCAGGATTTCATATATAGAACCAGCTATATTGATTGAAGAAACAAGGCGTTCTCTCTAGCGGATGATGAAATACCTTTCAGGCTGCAGAGAGCAACTGATTTCTTCCGGTTTCTAGAGTCTCCTGTCTGGTCCTAGCATGGCAACACAAGGCAAACAAAAATTGCTGTGTACAGCGGCTATGTACTGACATTACTCCTTTACTCATTGAGAATGGAGCCTTTACAAACGTCGTGTAAAGGTGCTTGAGTACTTCCATCAAAGATATCTGAGACACATTCTGTATGTTGGTTGGACTTTGAAAACGCCAGACACACAAATCTTGATGACAGCTGATATGTTGAGTATTGAGGTGATGTTGCACAAGTACCGATTACGTTGGACTGGACACCTTATTAAAATGAAGGATAGCAGGATTCCGAAACAGATACCATATCGGTACGTGTTAATGGAAAGAGACACCAAGAGAATGATAGATACAGAGATAGATAGATAAACAGATAGACAGATACTTAGATAAATAGATCGAGATATATATATATATATATATAGGCTGATAGATAGATAGATAGATAGATAGATAGAGAGGCTGGATATTAAACGGCTTTTGCGAATACCTGATGAACTTTTAAAAGAATCCGTGGCCCGAAATATTTTTGAGTAATGACAATA
>NC_068989.1:62074800-62076684 GCF_001194135.2 Octopus bimaculoides
TATATATATATATATATATATATATATATATATGTGTGTGTGTGTGTGTGTGTGTGGTGGGGTGTATTGCCTATACAATTCTTCATATTTTAATGCGTGCATGTATGTCATTTCCAGCATTTTTTTTACTTGATTTGTTCATCTTCTGTTAAAATAGTTATTTCCAGTTTTCTGAACTGATTTTCTTCTTTCTTTTCTTAACATTTACAATATAACGAAGCATGTATGGAAATCAAAGCGACAGGGACAATTTTCATATGTTGTAAATATAAACAAGTATACATGAATATGCCACACACGGAAGAATATAACAATAAAAAGAACACAGACACTATTAAAAGTATATATACGTTTTTTTTTTCACTAAGGCAATAACAGTAATCAATATCTGATGTAGAATTCATTTTAATTAGGAGGCAGCAGATGGTTCATTCTATTGGTAATTTGAGTATACACATAAACACACACATGTTTGTATGATTGCATATATATATATATATATATATATATATATATATATATATATATATATATATATATATAAAGTAGATAGATAGATAGATAGATAGATAGATAGATAGATAGATAGATAGATAGATAGATATATAGATAGATAGATAGATAGACAGATAGATAAATAGATAGATGGATAGATAGACAGCTAGATCGATTGATACACAGACAGACGCAGACATGTAAATGTATTTTTTTATATGTTTACGTACATCAGGAATTAATTCATGCGTGAGTCTGTATGTGTGTGCATGTGCATGCGTGTGTGTATATATCCTCCAGCTGATATAGCCTCCAGCCTCCAGCCTATGCATCTACCTATCTCCCTCTCAGTCTCTCTCTCTCCCTCCATATATATATATATATGTGTGTGTGTGTTTATGCGCGCGCGCGTATGTGTGTGATTGTGTGTGTGTGTGTGTGTGTGTGAATGTATTTTTGCAAATATATGTCGGAATCTGAATATGTTGGAGTATTATAGAATGCATGACTAAGCGTTTGCATCTCATTTTATTTTTTAAAATTTTTTAATCCTTCTTGAAGCATAAGTATAAATATTCAT
Organism: Octopus bimaculoides; assembly: GCF_001194135.2. Taxonomy (NCBI): domain Eukaryota; kingdom Metazoa; phylum Mollusca; class Cephalopoda; order Octopoda; family Octopodidae; genus Octopus; species Octopus bimaculoides. The sequence goes on from NC_068989.1 coordinate 62,075,876, forward strand.
GAGATTGCATAGCCTGAAAACATTTTTTTCCGTTGAATTGTTGTCTATAGATATAACACATGGCATTTTTCGTATGTGGGAATTAGGTTACTAATTTCGTCGGTTCTCACCCAGTTTATTCGAAGGTTACTTGAAATGATGTCAGAAATTAGTAATATTTTTTTTTGTTTAAACGTAAGGATTTTTTCAATGACAGAACTAATTATTTCCAAAATGCTACAACTTTGAAAGCTTGGCGTAGATTCCTCAAAATTTGTTTCCAATTTATGTAGTAGTTTTCTTCCTCATTTGTCGATACTTCTTTTTATGTCTAGTTTATTACACCGTAATGAACCATCAGGTTGTTGAAAATATGTTATTTGGACACTAAACTTTCCATTAACAAATCTCTCATTAGATGGTTTGTAAAGTGTCAGACATATTTATGCGTTCCATCACCTCGTGCAGAACGACTAGAAAGACAGACATTTCCTATATTCGTCTTCAGCATTCAATTTTTACAATATTTGCGTCACATCTGTTTGTGTGCCTTTGCGTGTGTGTTCGTGCGTGTGTGTATGTGTGTGTTTGTGTGTCTGTGTGTGTGTGCGTGTATGTATGAGCACCTGTGTTTTCATGTGTATTGGTTTTGTTTTTGTATATGTGTGCGTGTTTATGTAGTTGATCTTCGGTACTTATGTGTATAATAAAAACGCATCCATACATAGGTGTATACATGTACACATACTGTATGTATATATGTATGTATGTATATATGTATAAATATATATATTTAAAAATATATATATATATATATATATATATATATA
>NC_068989.1:62077671-62079556 GCF_001194135.2 Octopus bimaculoides
ATATAGGCATATATACGTACATATATGTACATACTGACATGTTGTTTTTCCTATTTCGGATGTCATGTTTTCGTATTTCATGTTATTTACGTTTTGTAAAGCCCTGTACCCATATATGCATATGTATATACATATATATCTCAGTATGTACGTATATGTATATGTATATATGCCTATATATAAATAATTTATTTATAACATATGATTGAACTCCATGCATTCATTTTCAAGTAAGTTTATCCTATATATATATATTAAACCCTTTTCTTTTGTTCCCAGTACTCATTTGGTTTCTGCTCACTATCTTTGGTACATGTGCGAGTGTCTATATGAATTAATAAACTTTTATTTGCTCATGTGTATAATTAGATAGTGAGTTTATCAAACAAAAACGGGGAAAGATAGAAAAAGGAAGCAAGCGAAAAAGAGAATCAGTGAAATATAAGTGGAGTATTGATCCTGAAATACTGTTAGTCATTGATATCTAAATATATATCTGTCATATGACAATTAATGATGTACTTAATAGATGGCTGAATATATGGTGCTTTAATTAAGGGGCAACGTGTATGTCCGTTTTCACATATGCTGTAAGATATATGCGAGAGACAGAGGGAGGGAGGGAGGTAGTGGAGAAAGAAAATAAAGGAGTGGTATATGAAATAAATAAATCAGAGGTATAGATTAGTTGTGTTTATAGATTTATAAAAGTGTGAAAGATTAGAAGTATTTATATACGCGACATTAACATCGATTATTAGGTGAATATAAAAGGAAGCTGAGTTGGATTTGTTGACTTTACATCAATTAAATCGGCAATAAACTCGGTTATTTTGCACTGTCATATAAATACATAAAGCAATATAATATTCACAATGCATTAAACTTGAATACGTTAACGGTTTTACCTCTGATACTGTTATGAGAATGTCAATTATATGAGGGCAGGAATATTATTTTTTCATTATAAATTAGGAATAATAGGTCCATTTTGTGTAAATAATGAATATTTATTAAGTCAATGTTATGTATGGTTGTAAGTGGAAGCTATTACATTTAATGAACGAAACATTAAAATTGAATATCCAGTTATAAGAACAATGCTAATCAGTCAATAAAAGTATAAACTATTCTTTCTCCACGAAGAAAGTAATTCAACCATCGGTATATTTTCAGGTTTCATAGAAAGAGTTTATCCTGAAACTAACTTACACTATCTCAGACACAAGAACGACAAGTTTGCTGCATTATGTTTATACGTAGAACCCCAATTAGAATAAGAGATGTAAATTCATACCGCTTATGTGTAAAAATGTATGTATGTATGTGTGAGCATATATATATATATATATATATATATATATATATATATATATATATATATATATATATGTGTGTGTGTGTGTGTGTGTGTGTACGCGTCTGCGTGTATGTGTGTTTTTGTGTGTATGAGTGTATGTGTGTGTTTTATGTATTTTTCAACTTTTAAATAGATATTTACTCAATACGTTTGCCTCTAAATCTTTTAGTGTTGTCCCTTCAAGTTGCCATCTCTTTTTACAACAGGCAATCCCAAGTCAAATTCCATTCCAAATTAAATCCGTTGCAGAATATGTGCAAGCATATTCATCCAAACAAGCCTATACACACACACACACACACACACACACGCACACACACACACACACACACACAAACAAACAAACAAACAAACACACACATACACACACATATATCCACATGCATAATCACATAAGTGTACTCAAATAAATGGATATTTTATTAGTATTAGTACATATACACGCACATACACACAAACACACACATCTATCTATCTATCTATCTGTCTATCTATCTATCTCTGTATATATATATATATATATAT
>NC_068989.1:62079566-62081186 GCF_001194135.2 Octopus bimaculoides
ATATAAAACCTTCTTTCCTTCTCACTACTCATTTGTCTTTCGCTCACTATTTTGTTGCATGTACGAGTGTCTATATACATTAACAGTCTATTACTTATTCATGTATACAAAGAGAGAGTGAGATTATTAAATAAAAACGTGTTAAGATGGAAAAAGAAAGCAAGAGAAAAAGAGATTCAGTGAAATAGAAGTTTAGTGTTGATGCCAATATAGATATAGTCATTGATATCTAAATTTATATCTGTCATCTGACAATCAATAATGTACTTAATATATTGTTGAATATATGGTGCCTTAATTTTGGGGCAATGTTTATGTCCGTTTTCACGTATGAGGTAAGATATATGCCAGAGGGATGGATGGAGAGGGTAAAGAAAAGAAGAGAGTGACATATGGACCAAATAAATCAGATATATAGATTAGTTGTGTTTATAGATTTATAAAAGCGTGGAAGAGTGAACGTATTTATATACGCGTCATTAACAGCGATTATTAGGCAAATATAAAAGGAAACTGAGGTGGATTTGTTGACTTTACGTCAATTAAATCAGCAATAAACTCGGTTATTTTGCACTTTCATATAATGACATAAAGCAATATAAGAATCACATTACGTTAAACTTGAATATGTTAACAGTCTTACCTGTGATATTTTTGTCAGAATGTCAGTTATATGAGGGCACGAATATTATTTTTTCATTGTAAATTAGGAATAATAGGTCTATTAGTGGAAATATTGAATATTTAATAAGTCGTTGTAATATATTTTTGTAAGTGGATACCATTACATTTAATGAACCCAACATAAAAATTGAATATCCAGTTAGGAGAACAATGTACGTTAGTCAATAAAAGTATACACTTTTCTCTCTTCACAAAGAAAGTAATTTAACTATCGATATGTTTTCAGATTTCATAGGAAAATCTAATCCTGAAACTAGCTTACACTATCCCACACGCAAGAAAGAAAAGTTTGCTGCGTTGCGTTTATACATAGAAACCCTATGAGAATATCTGTCATTTAAATGTTAGTATAAAGGATTAAGAGAAGTAATTTCATCCCGCTTATGTCTAAACAAATGTGTGTGTATGTGTGAGTGTATGTATATGTATGTGTGCACGTGTCTGTGCGTCTGTGTGATTGTGTGTGTATGTATGTATGCATATATTTTATGTATTTTTCAATTTACAAATGAATATTACATAATATTTTTGGCTCTAAATCTTTTAACATTATCCCTTCAATTTGACATCTCTCTTTTCCAACATACGATCTCAGGTCAAATTCCTTTCCAAATTAAATCCCTTTCAGAATATGTGTAAGCCTATTGATCCAAACAAGCGTATATACACCCACACTCACGCGCACACACACACATACACACGCACACACACACACACACACTCACACACACACACGCACACACCCATATGCCTATATATATAAAATATATATACAAACAAACACGCACACATACATATATGCACATACATAAATATATGTATATACATTTATATTTATTTATATCCATATATGTATGTATATACATATACAGAGTGTGTGTGTTTGTGTGAGAGAGAGAGAGAGAGAGAGAGAGAGAGAGAGAGAGAGAGAGAGAG
>NC_068989.1:62081196-62086604 GCF_001194135.2 Octopus bimaculoides
GAGAGAGAGAAAGAGAGAGAGAGAGAGAGAGAGAGAGAAAGAAAGAAAGAAAGACAATTTTAATGCTGATATTTGAAACGTGCAGCCGACATATATCGCTTCCTTTGCAGGATACACCACAAACAAGTGAACATCATTGACTCAAATTCCACAATTGTCTTCGCTATTACAACATACTTTACATTCGTTCAAAATAAATAGCGATTAGCATGCAAGCATTAATAAAAGACCGTAATTATACCCATGCAACCTCTCACGCATAAACATTGCATCCGTACAAATATTTACTATCCTACATGCGCATATGTATTCAAACGTACTTGCATCTCATCTACACCTAGTAACACATGTATATTTACAAAGAAATCAGTAAGATAAGATAAAATGATGTGTGAAGAGACACTTACACTGGATTGACTTTACATTTCTTGAAACTCAGTTACGTATACTTTAAGAATCATTAATTCGTTCTCTTTCACATACACACATATTTACGCACAAAAGATTTCTCAATATAACACATTCACACAGACACATAAACATACACACACACATACACACTCACTGACGCTCACACGAAATTATCAGAAGCAGTCACTGTGCTAATGTTGTATAGAATATATTGCGTATAAACGTCGTTCAAAACTGCTCAATTTAATAAAGAATGTGAAAGAAAGTGGAAACATCAATTATGTTCGATTTATCAAAAGCAAACAAAGCCATTTATTTTAATTTCATATATGCATTTACTCGAATTCATCAGCTGGCCTTCAGTCTTGTTCACTTTGTATTATGTCTAGACAATTTTTCTAAGTAGATCTCTTATACAACAAGAGAGTCTTTCTGCCAAGAGCCTCCCTAATTTATTATAGACCCTGAATGTCTTTCTTTCTCTGTTTGTGAGTTTGTCTTTTCTCCTTTTTTTTTTTTTGATTTCATATAAATGTAAATCCACGTTTACGCTTGTGTGAGATGTTCATAGTTATGCGCGTTTGTGTCAGATTTATGGTATGTTTGATTCTCGCTATGCTTTGCATAGTATCAGTTGACATCAGGTCAGATAAAGCAAAATACCAATTATGTCCAAACATGTTTTCCTGGACAACAAAGGGACACATATTTTGAAATTATTTAAACTTTTATTTTCATGTATTATTTAGGCTTTTTATCTGATATCTTTAGCATAATTATGAAGTTTATACTACATGACACAGGAAAATCATGACTACGAAATAGTGCTCTCAATAAAATATAGTTTTGAAAAACTGTACAAAAACGGCCTTAATTTATAACGGATGCTAAAAAAAGAAAAGAAATATATTTAGCAAATTCCAGCAGAAAAAATGTTGGAATAATTTTCTTTAGATGAATTTCTGGTGAATTAGCTGTGATTATATGGCGTTAATTATTGGAAATTATTGCCTTCATTTTCAGACAAAGAATTTTCACTTAATATTCTAAGATATTTTCTAACATTATTATGCTTCCCAAGAGCATTAATACAGCAGATACGGTGAAGTGTCTAAAAGAGTATAGTTTACTTACGCTACCCAATATTGAAAATTGGAAAATTATGTATTTTTAATTATCATTATCCCTTGGAGTTTTGTCAGTTACCTGTATTAATGTTTTTATTGCGGAAACAATACTTTCCGCTTTGTCATCAGTTTTTGTTTCAATTATCTCAATAACTATATTTAGTGTTTGAAATGTTGGGTTGATTGTATACCATAAGCAACTCAGTGCAAATATTCAGAAATAGGATCGGTCTGCTGCTCAACAATAAAAACACTCGTTATAATGGAGATTAGATGAAGACTAAAATATCATTAATTCTTTCATGGCAGAATCGTTAGCATGCTGGGCAAAATGTTTAGTGTTTGTCCTAATTTACATTTTGAGTTCAGATTCCGCCAAGGTCGACTTTGCTTTTCGTACAATCGGGAGGGACGATAAAATAAATGCCAATCGAGTATTTGTGTCGATGTAATCGACTTATCCTCCCTTCAGAACTTGCTGGCCTTTGTGTATGTGTATGCACATATGCATTTATGTGTATGTATATATCTATCTATGACTTAGAGTCTGTTTCTCCCACTCACGGTTTGACAACCGCTGTTGCCCGTATTGTAGAGGTTCGGTAAAACGTGATGATTAAGGTAAGTACTAGGCTTCAAAACTAAGTTTAAGGCGGTACCCAACATGTCCGCAGTCAAATGACTGAAACAAAAAAAAAAGTAAATGATAAACGATTTTCATTATTATTATTTTAGGTATATCTTATCTGTTGGTATATCTTATCACAATGGTTAAGACAATATTTCGAAGTGATATAATATGTCTATTCTAATATTTCGATTTTAATAGTTATTTTACAATAAATGTTATTATCGATATGGATTTTTATAACATAGACGCATACAAACACATGCACTTTCTCCCATATACAGGTACACACGCACACAGATATAGACTCTCTTACACAAAACACACACACTACACTCACAAATATATCTACATATGTGTGCATGAGTATTCCTTTTATCGTCTTGTATGTATATACATACACGTAATTAGCTGAAGTTAAGTAATATATAAAATGTGGTAAGAAACTTACATCCCAATAACGCGGCTCCAGGAGTGTGTGTGTGCGTTTGCGTGTGCTTGTATGTGTCTACATGTGTGTTACTGTTGTTTTGTGCGCCCATAACTATTTGACAACCGTTTCATTCCTTTAAGTTAGCGCTTTGGGAAAAGAAACCGACAGAAGAACTACTAATCTTTAAACGTAAGTAATTGACAAAAAATTGTAGGCAGTCCCCAGCACGGCCGCCGTATAATCACTGAAACAAGTAATAGATAAAAGTTATGTATTTGGAGTATACGTTGCATTGTATTTGCATAGAATTAGGTCAAAATATTTGCAAAATTATTTTATACTCTTAACCAATAGTAAATGATTGTGAATAATATTGAAATTATTTATCTGAAAATTCCGATGAGGTTTCTTTAGATAGAATAATTAGATTGATAGCGCCCCAAAAAATAAAGCCAAAAGAAACATTGTTTAAAATTCGTTGTAAACATTTAATTTGAGGGTATAAACACAAAAGCGACAAACAAGAATAGCAATCTTTGCGATGATTACTTCATGTGTTATATTCTTTCTCTCTCTCTCACTCCATCTCTCTCTCTCTCACACATCTCTCTCTTTCTCTCGCTTTCTGCGTTATTTGTTTGTTCTCTAATGATATTATGTTATATTTGCTCTCTTACTTGAGGAACGTAAATAGATCTCAGGTCAAATTGACTGGTAAATATTCAATTAGGGAGATAATTGCAATATACTTTTAAATATTCTATTGAAAATACAATGATATTTTCTCCTCCCCAGCTTTAGACGTTTTTGTTGGTTAAATCAGTGATTCTTTCTTTACCGAATTTGTATCATTTCTTTTGTATTTCAATATAATAGAAGAATGGAAACCTGATCGCTTCACACTCATTTAAAATATCGCCATCGCTAAACATAGATAATTGCCAAACAATTGCCTTGTTAAAGACTGATAATACGATGATAATATTAATAAAAGCAACATAAATAAAATAAGAAGAAATTGATATGGATAATACGAATAATGATTGTAATAATTAATTTCTTGTCAATTTGATCATAATATTAATATTGTCACTAAAATGTCGAGCTGAGTAGGAGTTTAGCACTTTGGACAAAATGCTTAGCAGCATTTTGTCCGTTTTTACAATCGGAGTTCCAACTCCGCCAAGCTCGATTTTGTTATCAATTCGTTCTAGGTCGATAGAAAAAGTACCACTTGAGCACTAGGGTCGATGTAATCGACTTATCGCCTGCCCCGAACGTGCTGGCTGTTTGCAAAATTTGAAATGTTTCAACCGTGCTCGAAAAAGGTGCAGAAATATTTCGTTGTTCTGCACGCAACTGTGGCAAGTCGAGCGGATGATACATCAATGGTTGTAGACTTTATGTCAAAAAGGTAAATCTCTTTGCTAGGATTACCAAGAAAAAAGTATCAACACATGACAGTTGATTCTCGTCGGTGCTCAGATTTTCCCCGAGAAGTTCGTTGCACTTGCAAGATGCTTACTCTCCAAAGAACGACAAAGTGCGACTATCAACGACCTCATTGTCTGATTGACAGAGGACGGTGATGGCCTGACATCACTCTATGCGGCAGGCGCCCTTCCTCGGCCTACGCTTCATCCAGGACTGCGGGTCAGTCAAAAAGACGAACTGTTGGGAGAGTGTGTCCGACCAACAGTGACCACACTTGATTATCATCTAGGTAAAGTACGAGATATAGTAGCCTTGGTGCATGCCTGCATATTAGCAACCACGGCATGCCCAATCCTCCATTTAGTGGGTGTTGCTAGCGAATATAGCGCCTGACTAGTGAAAGACGTCCCTTCTATGCAAAGCGTAAGAATATGTGCTGCACTGCGGTCAGATGTAAATTCAGACAAGGCACAAACGATGTATGCATCACAACCTCTGGGTGAGATGGGCTACGTAGGTCTTCACCTTATCCCAGTTCTTCACCACCTGGGGATTCGGACAAAACAGACCCAGAAATATTTTACCGGTTTCTCCGCCCAGCGTCGCACGGTGTTAATGGAGAGCATGGACCTGCGTCTCTAGGTTGCAAGCCACTGCCTTTTCCTTGAACACCGCTGATGTTTACTTCCACATGTTAGTTGAATTGACCTTGTTTTGTGATCAACACCATGCGACGTTCAGGCAATTGCGAAACTATAACACATTTTATTTTATTCATTATTTATCTTGATAATAATAGTCATAATTTTGAGCAAGCCAATGAATTGACTACCTTGATGGGCCCCATTTAAATCGCTCTACTTAATTTATTCTGTAAGAGGAGATGAAGGGTGATAATTGATCATTAATTGAGGCACGCCGCTATCAGTAAAGACAAACAAAATCATTTAAAATCTAACTCTGCAAAAATGAATTCAAACTATACTAAAATTATTAGTTTGTTGCCAAACACCTACTGCTGCTGTCCAAAGGAATATGTATAAAAGACAACAGAACAGCCAGTCTACTACAGTACATCTGTCAGACGGAACCTTGATGAATGCCATGAGGCAAGAAAGTATACTAGTCCTTATATATTTAATACTCTATATTTAATACTCAATGTTTCATATATTCAATAACACACTCAATACTTCATTTCATTTTACTATATATATATATATATTCCATATTCTATATCCCACATTAATTTTATAAGAATATAAATAATATATTCCTCTATGCTCTTAAATAATATATTCCTCTATACAAGATCATACAAAACCCTTTTTTTAATTTTTATTCATATATATACACACACACACACACACACACA
>NC_068989.1:62086710-62089169 GCF_001194135.2 Octopus bimaculoides
TATATATATATATATATATATATATGCGCATGTAATTATGTTTTGGGATGTAAATATATGTGTGTGTGTGTGTGTGTGTATGTGTGTGTGTGTGTGTTTGTATCATTGTTTCTCCCTCAACGCACCTTTGACAACCGTTTTTGGTGTATTTGTGTCCGCTTAAATAACCGCCAACAATTACCGACAAAAAATGTGCCAGGCCAAAAAACCTGTATAGTAGTATCGATTCAATCGACTAAGAATTCTTCAAAGCGGGTGGCTGGAGTCTAATGACTGAAACAATTAAAATGTAAGCGATAATGATATAAGATATGGCAAATCATTGTGGTACCATAATGGAGACTTAGCGGATATAAAGGAGAAATATCAGACACAATGTGAATGTAGTCCTCTAATGCAAAACGTGCAGAAAGTAATGCATGAGAGCACCGCTCGAGTTTTGTCCTGAAAATTGTGGGAGAAACATAATAGAAAGGCTGGCATGTCTATTGTCTTCATTTGATATGAGTCTCAAGTTATTTGGGAATTTCAATATCCAATATGACTCTGAAATACATAAAATGCTGAAAATATTAGTGATGTAAAAGACAAGTCTTTGTCAGATAATTAACGTAGTATGGCCATGGGATCACAAAGTATATGAAAAGGAAAAAGAAAGATAATTGACCGATGTCAAAAGTCGAAGAAGTTTCCGAAATGTAGGCAATTGAAATTGTTTTATAGCTCAGCACTAGTTGGTGCCATAAAGTCTGCAAAAGCTACATTATAGTCATAGATTTCGAGGTTTGTAACGGAGATACATTGAGAAAGTCTGTGGAAGACGTTGCTATTGGAAACTGTTTGGTTTCTGGGGAATTATATTTGAATAGAAAGGAAGGATGGAAACTTGAGAGTGACATAGTCATTCGATATGTCTTCGACAGTAAACATTCAATATACCATTGAGATGTTAAATGTGATAATGCGTAAATACTAATAATATTATCAACAATATCTGTGTAGTAAGGAAAGCAATAAGAAAATAAGAAGTATGAGAATAGTAATAATAGTTTAAAATATATAATTTCATGCATTGATTCTGTTAATATTATTACTTCCAGTATTTTATATTACTTTTATTATAAGCAATAATAATTAGCAGTAACTTTTCATTATTAAATAGGAAGCTCAGAGAAATTCGATAATTAACATTGTAGGTTGTACTTGGCATTTAGAATGTCAAATGGCTAGGAAGGACAGAATAACATTACGATGAGGGAAATGTGACAGAGAGACACTATATACATGTTGTTCTTGTTGATTTTGTTAATGTCCTTGTTTAGCCGGAGGCCAATCCAAAATCTTTCCTATCGACAATCCCATTGAACCAAGGCCAGGCTAGTATGCATTTTCTTCAGATCTGACTACATGTGGAACAAACTATAATACGCAAGTAGTCATATATGATTATGGAATACATGACAATATAATTGTAATAACTGATTGTCGGCCGGTCAGGGGAAACAGACAAATATATATATACGTACCAATGACCAAAAGTCTAGAAGTACCCTTTAATATTATTATAAGCAAACTTGTAGTTCCCGAATATTTGATCAATTTCATATGTACCCTTGAAACATTACTCTCAATTTAATGGACAAAAACTTTTAACGTATCAAATATTCCATATGCATAGTCAAAGGAAATGCTATTTTGCTGAAGACTATAACAAAATTTTAACTGCAAACTGATACGAATATAGCTTAGATATTCGAATCGAAATTTACCAAACTTCAAAGAAGGAGAAAATGAAACAATGAATGTAATTTTGCTGCACTATATAGCTATAATCAATACACATCGAAAACAAATGAAAAAGAGAAAAAGCCATTGATAATGATTGATATTTCTATATAATATGAAATTCTTAGATTCACATCACCAACTACGAACATAATATAAAAAAAAAGTAATTCCCACTTCTACATATGTCTTTCATGCTGTGCGAGATTCTTTTTAATTCACGACGTTTCAGGAAAAAGGTAGTGTAACGAGAATTTATATATACTTGTGTGTGTGTGCGTGTGTTAATGCGTGTGTGTTTTTACATATATCATGGGCGTTTGTGGTTCTGCATCTGTCTGTATATATGTGTACGTGTGTATTTGTCTCCGTGTGTATTTGTGTGTCTGTTTATGGATGTATGTGTGTACATGGCATGTCTCTGGTATGTTGTTCCGTTCGAAATTTTCAATTTCCTTTTTAGTATCACTTTCTTCACCTTTATAACTCTCCCCTTCACCTTTCTCTCCCTCCCTTCCTTCCTCTTTGTTCAACCATTTCTCCTCCTCCTCCTCCTCTCCCAATTCTCACTTTCTCCATGACATACTTCCTCTCTACCTCCTCTCCACTCTGTCTTACTCTCTCTCTCTCTCTCTCTCTCTCTCTCTCTCTCTCTCTCTCTCTCTCTCTCTCTC
>NC_068989.1:62090678-62091695 GCF_001194135.2 Octopus bimaculoides
ATATATATATATATATATATACACATATATATGAATGCGTATATTTATGTATATATATCTATATATACACACACGCACACATTCACACACTCACACACACACATATAAACCCATAACATGAAATAAGAACGTAACGGACGACATTAGAAACATACGGACCAATAGACGATACAAAGACGGACAGGCAAAAGCAGGGCGGACTATTCGTGGCCTTCTGTTCATCAGACAATTTCCCAATTATCATTACATTTTCGGCCAGTTACACTTGAGACTCTTCAAAATTGGCAGGCCCCAAAATTCTAAGCTAAGAGTATTAAATGTTTGGAAGAAACCAAGCGAATGTATACGAAAATGCAGGCAAAAGACAAACGAAAAACAAAAAAAATTTGCAAATCCAAACAAGAAGAAAGTAACAACTGGTTTCTTTCGACTAAGTAGGACAAGTTAAGTTGAGCTGGCGTGTGGAGTGAAAGCCTTGCGCCACAATATAGGTATAAGTCAGGTGACAGGAGAATAAGTTGTACAGGCGGCGTCGGGCCCAGAGAGAAAGATCATGCTTGGCCGAACACCGCTTTCTTGGAAGGAATGTAGAGAGGCGTGGGGGGGAAGACGGATTGAAGAATTGTGGAAGGAACTAGGAAGAGAGAGAGAGAGAGGAAGGTACAAAGGTAAGTGTACAAAGGGGGATAACGACTGACAGTAACGCCAAGAAATGTGAGAGAAAGTGAGGGAGAAAAAGAAAAGAAGGAAGAAAGAAGAAAGTATAAGGGGGACTAAAAGGAGAAAAAAACGGAGAAAAAGGTCGTACACAGTTTAGATACATACTTACTACCAGGATGAGAAAAAGGGTTGAATTGTGTATTTGTTTGCATTATATTATATTATATTCTTCGTATGCTTGCGTGGCAGAGAGAGTTCATGGGAGGGGAACATTTCTTTTATGAATGTGTATATATATATATATATATATATATATAAATATTTATGTGTGTTTGTGCACACGCACATGCATATATA
>NC_068989.1:62092018-62094477 GCF_001194135.2 Octopus bimaculoides
TATATATATATATATATAAATGCATATATTTATGTATATATACGCACACAGGAACACATTCACACACACACACACACACACACACCCACACACATATACAAACCCATAAAACGGAAAAAGAACGTAACGGATGACAATAAAAGAAAACATGCGGACATATAGATAATACAAAGACGGAAAGGAAAATCCACGACGGATTATCCGTTGCCTTTTTCCCCCTTTTATATCCTTCTATTAGTCCCCTTTATGCAACTTTTCCCTATTTTCTTTTCCTTCTTTTCCCTTTTTTCAAAACTTGTAGTTTAAAATTTCGTAATAATGAGAACACCTATTTATCAACATGTGACACCACGGGGTGACCAAATAATCTATAAAGACTTACTTGTGAACCCAATGCAAAAGAATTCCTGCACAAAGAATGACATGTTAGTTTGCTACATCTATTTACACATACATCAATAAAATTCTCACTCAAAAACAAATGAGCATATCTGATGTGCCTACGCCACAAATTATTGTCAATGGATATCATTTCACATAGCGCTTTCGATCCTCAAAAGGAAGTAACTTGTCATATACTATGCAATGTTATCATAAAGGAAGTAATGCCTATGAGAAATGCATAGTCTGGTGAAAGTGGGGAGGCCGGAATCTCAGAAACGCTTTTAATCTTTTCATTGTGAAAATTAAACATCTACATTCGTAAAAATGCATACAGTAACATTGAAGTCTAATGCTAAGATTTTATGTTTTTAACAGCTAAAAAAAAAAGTATTTAGTATGTGTGTGTCTGAGTGTTTGTGTGCATATATGTATACTTACAGGTATATGATCTTGATTCCATATATATATATACATATTTAATATATGCATACAGATACATGCAGTTATAGATGCATAAGTACATACACATAAAATCTGTATGTACTAAACACAAACGAAGAGACTTTGCGATATATTTGAGTGCCTTCATTTCGCTCAGGAATGTATTTGTATATACGTTTGTTAGGTGAGACAAAGTCACAATATGTGACATATGTAAAGTAAAATAATATATTTTCATTGATATAAGCGTTACATATATTTATCTAAAAATTTCAATCGTAGACATTTCATTAGATCTCTATGCTTTTGTTTGCCAACTTTCCACAACTACTGTGTAGGACATACACCGACATTGAAGAAGGGAATACACATGATAGGAAAGTACATTTTATATCCTACTGATATGTTAATGTAATATAATTTAATCATTATGTACAGGGTTTGGCAAAGGTCACCCAGCAGTAAATCAAAACCATTGAATTCATAGATTTATTTATATTTAACGACTGAGGGATAACTTCCCTTGGCAAAACAAACAGGACACAGAAGTGTGTCGATAAGCCAGCTGGAGGAGATGTCCTCCTGGGGCTAAAAGCAACAGTAACATCCACCCCTAGGGGTCAGCCACATTTAAGTGCCAATATACTTCACTTTATCGTGCAGTTGCTGTTAATACCTAATTTAGAGAATTAACATTGCTTATATATATATATATATATATATATATTAATACACACGCGCATGCATATACTATGTATTTATATATCATTGAAAATATAGATACATTATATTCAACAATATAATATACGCATATACTTTTAAATATATAACAGCGCATTGATATTTCTTTGATATGGGAATTCTAACATACAAACTGTTTGTCAGCATCAAGATCTATGTATTGCTTCAGTTAATCACTAAATGTTCTTCGTATTTTGAAACTACGGTGATAGTGATTACCATTTATAAAGTGCTCGTAAAGTATTCGCATAATAGTTAAACAATAACGAGTCAACAATCTAAACCATCTAACGACAGAGGTATTTGCAATCTATACGTAATTTCAAATCCAGTTTATCACTAAGAGATAAAAGTTACATTTGATTGTTATCTAATTCCGTATTTGCAGCAACATTACTTAATCAGTCAGATAATAAATTCTGAAAAGTCGTAGTATTAGTTGATCAAAATGTGTAAGAACGAGATCTGTTCATAAATTGGCTAGTAAATCGAACGGTATATATAACTATACATCATACTGCACATGCACACACAAACACACACACACGCTCACATGTATGTATATATACATATGTATTTATATTTACATTTATATATACATATATATTATAACTATCTATGTATGGATATATATATATATATATATATATATATATATATATATATGTGTGTGTGTGTGTGTGTGTGTGTGTGTGTGTGTGTGTGTGTGTGTATGTATATATCTATATCTATATCTATATCTAGGGAGAGAGAGAGAGAAAGGGAAAGAGACGGGGTTGAGAGTGACATGGATATAAATCCATATATACATACATATAAGTGCATATATTGGTGGTGCAATATGTGATGTCATATTTCTTTTATCTACAATTTATTTTACTGTTTGTATATAT
>NC_068989.1:62094979-62095971 GCF_001194135.2 Octopus bimaculoides
TTTCAAATACACATCTATTCATACACAATGTTCTAGCATGGCCGCAGTATAGGGATTGATGTAAATCTACGAATAAAAGAATATGTAAATAATGGAAACTTAGAATGAATAATGCTATGAATACATTTTTAAATTGCAGTGTCTGATAGCGTTGAATAATCGATGTGTTTACCATTAATAAGATTTCTTATTCTTTGTAGACAACATAGTGGTATAAATGGTTTTAGTTGTGAGACATATTATTACTGAAACCTGTTACACCAAACAAAAAAGAATTGGCAATTCATAATAACAGTGAAACTCTGGGTTGTTTAAGATTATAAATGATATAGCGGCTGGTTATACCATCGCTAATTGTCAACGTATCATCTCAATTACGATCACCACAAGTTAGAAACTGCTTTACGACAACTATTTGCGTGTGAGTACGCGTTTGTGAATGTGTGCGTCGGTGTATGGAAAATATCAACACCGTAGCTTTATCAATAACGAACTATTTACGTTTCTTCCTGCTGCAGACACGCTCCTTCGGCTGTCAATATCATTTATATCATTCCTGATGTTAATAAAGACTGGCATAAAAAGCCTCAAGAAACACAAGTGACGCCAGAC
The DNA here is from genome assembly GCF_001194135.2 of Octopus bimaculoides. Classification (NCBI taxonomy): domain Eukaryota; kingdom Metazoa; phylum Mollusca; class Cephalopoda; order Octopoda; family Octopodidae; genus Octopus; species Octopus bimaculoides. The sequence goes on from NC_068989.1 coordinate 62,095,592, forward strand.
TAAACGCTAAGCAGTAAAACTTTGTCTTCAGTGCTTCGTCTCACAATAATTCTTTGAACTCAGCCACATACGACTTCTACGTATCTTTCTCTCTCTTTCCCTTTTTTTATGGTATATTTTCCTCTCATAACTTTCGTTAGCTATACCATTATTTATATATGCATTTATATCAATTGTGTGTGTTTGCATCTCTCTGTTTCTCACTATAAATTCCTGTCTCCTTCTCACGACTTTCACTTCTTTCATCCCTGACAAAAACACACACAGACACACACAAACACATACACACGCACATGAATATATATATACACTTACATACATTCATATATGCATATATATATATATATATAGATATATATGCATATATATATATATATATA
>NC_068989.1:62096770-62099371 GCF_001194135.2 Octopus bimaculoides
ATATATATATATATATATACATACGGTTGTATATATAATTATATATGACCACATATATAACCAAATACCCATACTGTGAAATGCATTCTCTCTAGAATTAGGAAAGTGGAACTAGCCGAAAGTGACAGACTTAATATTATGTATACATATAATTTATTGAGAAGTGTCTCGGCACATTAACAGTGGTATTGGAATAGACACTCTGTCTCTCATATTCATGTATTTTTATATACGTTCACTCACACATTCTCTGCGGATATACACACAGGTGGTACGCATGTTATTTGCATATATACATGCATACATATACACATACACACACGCACACGCACACACATATATATATACATATATGTGTCTGTGTGTGTTTGTGTGTTTGTATGTATGTATATATATGTATGGTTGTATGTATGTATTTTCCCGTTGTTACTGTCTGAGCACAAGTATACATATAAATCTAATATGAATTTCTTCGTAAGAGTACTTTAACTTTTAAGACATAACATAATGTGATGTACTCTTTTTAATCTTCATGTGCCTTTTCAGGAAGAACTCTACTTACACATTAACTAAACTTCCATATAGGTATTTCTTATGTTTATAATTCATATCATAATTTCTGGTTTCGTAGAACTCTATAAATGAAATGCGTACTGCCAGAAATATTAATTATACGACGATTAGTGTGTAATATTTCAAGCTAGGAGGTAAAAGTCAAAAGGCAATAGTATTGATTTAGAACTAAAATGAATGGAGTTGAAATGAAAATATCAATATAGCTATTTTGAAATAAATGATTTCGTAAATTTGTAGTGTTTGACCTCTTTAAATATCTAGGAAATAATGCTTGTCTGTTAATATTTCATAACGTAAAACAAATTTCGTTTACCCTACCATAAGTCCATGATTAATTCGGAAAAAAGATATTCATTTGTATGGACCCATGTTGAATATTACTGATTTGATATTATGAATAGTTTTACATGTATGATGCAAAGAGCTTACGTAGTTGTTTAAAAGTAATTATTATATTAATGCGATTAATATAAGTTGGTCTGATTTCACTACTAACACATTGAATTAACCATTACGAGTAATTCAAACGTTATTTCTTTAAAAATTATGACACTCTTGGCATACTAATTATATATCATGCATTTGATAAATGTTTGGTTATTGATTTTTTATGACCATATAAACTTTCAAAAACTCTATTCAAATTTCATTGGTGGTAAAGAAATTATTACATTTATGTGCTATAAATCTCAATATAAAATGTTTTCAACCTATACACTTAACATAACGATATAGATATATGCGTACAAGCAAACAAGCACGAACACACTCATAGAAAAGATACTTAACAACTGGTTCAGGCGCTTCCGAAGGTGCAGATGTGTGTTTTTGGGTTATAAATTGATATAACTTGTTAAAATAACAGTTCTACCATGTATCTTCTCATTTTGTATAAAGAAAAGCAGCAAATTAAAGAATATATCTTCATTTATATTGAAGATCAATAATAAAATAACTCGCAATACAGCCAGAAAAGTATCAAAAATAACCGTTAACGGATATAACTGTTTAAACGCATTCACACAAGCTTCATGGTACATGTACAGTCGCTAATACGATAATGTAAGCATACACACACGTTTGGTTTGGGGCACGCACGTTCAAATAGCGGGCTAAATTGCTACTTTCTGTTTATAAGAAAAGGGAGGTTAAAAGCAATCTTGATTCACCCATACCTTAAAATAAATTTTCTTAACAGTTTTTAAAATGCATTCACACTGCATTGTACGAAAGTACTTTTCTATGCTTGTAGGCATCTTGAGAGTCTGTCAGAAATTCTACTAAACACCTTCTCATTGGTCCACAGAACTAGAACAGAATAGACAGGGATACCTCAGAGCCGGGTCGGCATCTCTTGGATGTGATATTTTATGGTTTTGTACGATTTACTGTGGACAAGTAAGGTTATATCTAAATTTGTATTCCTTCAGTCGCCATACAAAATCAGCCAAATATGTTGAATGTCTCTTATTGATTCTCTTGAAGCTGGCGACATAGTTTCGCTAATGATTCTTAAATGAATCAACGAGTTACCCAATGTAGACATCAGACCCTCCCCTCCTGTGCACACTAAATTTATATACAAAATGTGTACTCGTACAGATTTTCATCAATGGGCACTTTGATTTTCGCTAGCATGCGCATTTATTATATTTGTTTCTTCTGGCAGTTCTGAGTTCATTTTTATGCATTGTTACCGTGTTAGCTATAGCATAATTATTTCTATTATCACAATTTGACCGTATTTGGTGCTTTTCATTGCGGTTAACATATTTAGTATTTATATGCGTATGTTTGCTAGGTCCTGTAGGTGGGCATTGAACTGTTGTCGCATTTTATTATTGTTTATGTTGCTTTAAATTAGTAGAGTGTAGAATACCTTCAGCCTGTGCCGATGAAAATGTTATGCTATATATTTGATTTAGGAGACACTTGTTTATGTATGTGGATATATACATACCCACATACATACACATACATACACATACATACACATACATACATACATATATATATATATATATA
>NC_068989.1:62099660-62102241 GCF_001194135.2 Octopus bimaculoides
TATATATATATATATATATATATATATATATATATATATATATATATATTTGTATATACTCTGACACAAATAACCACCACCACTCCCCCACATACATATATGTAGATAGCGAATCTCCATTGTGTTCACTGCACTCCATATTTTACCATTTCATATTACAATATAATCATTGCTTATCTGTTTATAATTCATGGTCTTTGTACTATATGGATCCTTTGATTCACGTAATCGCTTTACAAATATTAAACGATGAATAACAATGAAAGTAAATTAATTCATCAATGTACAAAATGAAATTACGTGTCTGATTTTACAAGTTAAATGTCAACGTTTCATTTGTTATATGTAGACTTCGTTTTTCGAATTCTATATGGAATTTATTAGCAAGTAATTTACATGGCTCATAAAAATATACACTCATACTGGCTCATAAATTACAAACACAGTGCAAGTATGAATGTATATATGTATGCATACATGCTTAAAACACACTAACTGATACAAACGTGCAAACAAACTGATATGCTTATATATTCGCTTTCATACATGATTACCCACTATCATGTGTTTCATGAAAACGTTTAGAAACTTGCATTTAAAAAAAATGGAGTATTTATATGAACATGACATCAAGATCAAGTCGACGGAGATTATGACCAGTATTGTTGTCTTAAGATATATGAAGAGTGGCTGTGTGGTAAGTAGCTTGCTTACCAACCACATGGTTCTGAGTTCAGTCCCACTGTGTGGCACCTTGGGCAAGTGTCTTCTACTATAGCTTCGAGCCGACCAAAGCCATGTGAGTGGAATTGGTAGACGGAAACTGAAAGTAGCCCATCGTATATATGTATATATATATGTATGTGTGTTTGTGTGTCTGTGTTTGTCCACCCACCATCGCTTGACAACAGATGCTGGTGTGTTTACATCCCTGTAACTTAGCGGTTCGGCAAAAAGAGACCGATAGAATAAGTACGGGGCTTACAAAGAATAAGTCATGGGGTCGATTTATTCGACTAAAGGTGGTGATCCAGCATGGCCGCAGTCAAATGACTGAAACGAGTAAAACAGTAAAAGAGTAATATTGATGTTACAGTCATTAAACAGCGGCCTCAATTGTATGGCATGAGATTCGACTAAATGAAGTGGCTTTCCCTTCTTTGATAATCTTCAGCGAATTTTTCTCTGTAAAGAACATTAGAACAGTTAGAAACGCTAGGGATAATCAAAATCAAAATGAGTTTGAATTAAGAGAAAAAAAGTAGTTGTTAGAAGTCAGTAATCTCTGCAGCTGAAATTGATTCAACACTATAATTGAGTTCTATTTGTCAAGAGAAAGAATGGAGAAGAAAATCGTGTAGGACACGAGATCACAAAATCAGCTTCACGACTTCAAATAGAAAATTCTTTGCATGTTTCTTAAAAATCTGTTTTATACAAGTCATCCTTGCCATCGAAAGAGAAGAAGAACACCACCATGAGGAATCTGAGATTCTAAACACGAGAAATAATCAAGGAAAGCAAAATTTATAGATATATGGGTGTGAGTGTGAGGCTGAATGTGACTTTGCGTGTGGGCGTATATACACGGCACTCCGTCGGTTTCTACGACGAGGGTTCCAGTTGATACGATCAAAGGAACAGCCTGCTCATGAAATTAACGTGCAAGGGGTTGAGCATTCCACAGACACGTGTACCATTTACGTAGTTCTCTGGGAGATACAGCGTGACACACAGTGTGAAAAGGTTGGCCCTTTGAATACAGGTAGAACAGAGACAGGAAAGAAAGAACGAGAGACAATTGGGGTGAAAGAGTAAAGCATGTTTCGCCACAACCCCCTGCCGGAGTCTCATGGAGGTTTAGGTGCTTTCGGTCAATACACGCTCACAAGGCCCGATCTAGTAATAGACATCGCGATCCTACGACCGCGAGTCCGCTGCGTTAATTACTGGGCCAATGTGTCTCCACGTGCATAAATATATATTACATATATACACATATATACACATATACATAATACATATCTACATAATCATATCGGTATGTGTATACCAAATTAGTTCAAATTTCGTCGAGGTCGTTCATGATTTCGTTGTCGATAAAATAAGAATCAGTGAAACACCGGAGTTAATTACTCGATTAATCCTCTCCTGACTAATTTCATACATTTTGCCTTTAGTAGAAAGGATTATTATCTTGTTTACTCACTTAGCTGATCAAGAGCTACTTATTTGTTAAAGCATTGCCGCACAGTATATACGCACGCACACACACACACATTCACACACACACACACATACACACATACATACGCGCACACACACACACACACACACACACACACACACACACACATATATATATATATATATATATATATATGTATAAGCAATGTTAATTCTCTAAATGAAGTATTAACTGTAACTGCACGATAAAGTGTAGTATATTGCCACTTAAGTGTGGCTGACCCCTAGGGGTGGATGTTACTGTTGCTTTTAGCCCCAGGAGGACATCTCCTCCAGCTGGCTTATCGACACACGACTGTGTCCTGTTTGCCAAGGGAAGTTAACCCTCTCACCT
>NC_068989.1:62104368-62105904 GCF_001194135.2 Octopus bimaculoides
CTTTCTCTTCCTCTCTTTCTCCCCCCATACCCACCTTCCCCTTCTCTCACATCCACCTTCCCTCTCTTATACCCACACTCTCTCCTCTCTTCCTCCCTTTCTCTCCCCTCCCATACCCACCCTCCCCCTCTCTTACATCCACCTTCCCCTTCCCCCTTCATCGTCAACATCCCGTCATAAGCTCATCCCAACACACTCCTACTCTACCTTCCTACTCCACCCCATCCAATTCCTAACACCCACCACCCACCCCTACTCACATACACCACCCCTACCTCTACCCCAACCTCATCCTAACCCACACTCCACCCATGCCTTCCCCACCTCCCAACATCCTCACATCAAATCACACCAATACCCTCGCATCACACCACCCACATACTACAACTGACCAACTCCTTTCTCCCCTCCCCATTTTCACACTGCTTACGTCAATATCACCAGCATTCTATCTCCCACACACAGCCCCTCGTTCTTCGATCACCGTTTGTTATCTCCCCCTTTTCTTAGCTCTCCTGAAGAAAGAATTTCAAACTTCCGGTCAGCCATTATTAGCCATTATTATGATTGACAGTTGACTGAACACTATTCAATTTTTTTCTCTGTGTTTTTCTCCTTGTCTCCGTATTCTTTCTGTTGAAGAGCGTAGCTCGAAACGTCAAAGACTTTCCGTATTCTTGAGCGTCATACTAATACATCCTTTTGTTATTTACACCACCTGTCCTCGTCTGTTGTTGTTTTTTCGTACATTCTCCCATATATATATATATATATATATACATAATTAATATACATGTATGTATATATGTGTGTAGGTGGAAAATTCCAGGAGAGATTCCACGTCGTGAGATATATATAAAATAAGATTTGTGGTGAACAAGCACGGAAATTTTGTTTGTGTACATGAAGAATAATAAATTCATTACAATACGTACCATGTTGACCGGTTTCACTTCTCTAATCAATACTAAATGTTATGAAATTTTTGAATCAATCTTTCGTAGAAAGAGGTATGAAAGAGATTACGGTTATACAGGGCAGTATATCTCAAGGGGTATATTAAGAGATTATATCCCTTGAGCTACACTCTCCTATATAATCTAACCTGTTGCATACCAGCTTCTACGCGCATTATTAAAGGAAAAACGTATGATTTCATAACATTCAGTTATGGCTAGTGGAGCGAAACCGGTCGACACTGTACATATTGTAATGGATTTACTAATGGTTGTCTACAGAAACAAGATTTCTTTGCTTTTCATATTGAATATTATTTTCTGTATATGTGTGTGTCGGAGGGGGCATTGTTTTGAAGAAATTTAGCCGAAAGAATCGCTAATTTACGGCGATGATAACATAGTTACACCGGTTGCCAACCGGTGGTCGGGACACAAGTACAGACACAAGTACAGACACAAGACAGATAGAAACACACACATACACGCACACTCACAACGATACATACACATACATATATATTATGCATGTGGTGATATATGATATATACATATAAATATATATATATATATATATATA
>NC_068989.1:62106039-62107486 GCF_001194135.2 Octopus bimaculoides
TATATAAATGATTGACCGTTGACTGAACACTATTCAATTTTTTTCTCCGTGTTTTTCTCCTTGTCTCCGTATTCTTTCTGTTGAAGAGCGTAGCTCGAAACGTCAAAGACTTTCCGTATTCCCGAGCGTCATACTAATGCATCCTTTTGTTATTTACACCACCTGTCCTCGTCTGTTGTTATTATTTGTATATTCTCCCATATATATATATATCATATATGATATAGATGCCAAATTCTATCAAGGTTTTTCCGAATGGAATAGCTGGTGGACTTGTAATGCATTTCTCTATAAAATTAATGTTTATTGATACTTTTCATGCCGTACCATGTATGTAAGTGATATCTGTCAATGGAGTAACTGTTAGTACTAATAATAAAGAAAATCTAATTGAGTTACATACCATAATAATTTTAAAACATCCCTAATTCAAAGATAATTGTATAATCTCAATGCATTTCGTCTCATTTGAACTTCAATAAAATGCATACCATTCGTATGTCACGCACGTATCTTGATTATACTAAGGCAAACCTTAGTACTTTTTTTTATATATACTATTCACTTAGTCTATTCAATTATTATTTATATGAGTTGAATTTCTCAGTGAATGCAAGAGAGTATTCGCATCGATGTCACATAGTATTGATTTTTTGGTGACAAAATCAGGGTCAGATGAATTTCGCTCAGGGGTCGTTGCAGCTACTGCTGCCAGATGTTAAAGAGCTGCAATAAATGCTACTAGTCGTCTCATAAAATTTACATACACCATTGCCTCGCATTTCGGGAGTAATTTGCCGGACTCAGTAAAAAATTATAAAATGTAAAATCCATTTTGTAGGCGTTGCACAGAAAATACAGAGCAATGTTTCCAAATGCAGTATGGTATATCTTCAGCTCGTTAGAAATGCTATTCATCCCGGTTAATTCAAAATAAAATTGTATTATTTATCAACCGCAGACATAGATGTGTAGTAAAGATCTTCTCAGGTATATGGTTCCGAGTTCAGTCCCACCACGTGGAAGCTCGGCCCAATATCTTCTACTATAACCTCAGGCCGACCAAACGGCGACGTAAAATGTGAAAGGCTTCTAAATAATAAATAACGAAGTCAAATACGTTCGACAAAATTTCTTTAAGGTGGATCCCCAGCATGGCTGCAGACTTTCGAGTCATGGAAAAAATATTAGATACACAGTCAATTCTGAAAGCACATTGAGTGAGATTACTGATTTCTTTTTTTATATGTGTCTGCCATTAAATTCCGGCCGTAGGGGGGGAGGGGCTCCGCTTTGAGAAATTTAGTCGAAAGAATCGCTAATTTACGGGGGTGCAAACACAGTAACACCGGTTGCCAAGCGGTGGTCGGGGCACAAATACAGACCCAGAGACACGCACACACACTCACATACACACACTCACACACACGCACGCACACACACACAC
>NC_068989.1:62107496-62109589 GCF_001194135.2 Octopus bimaculoides
CACAGTTCTGTGACCAGGGCTATAGGAGAAGTCACTCGAGCAAGGTTTCATTCCGTGACACTGAACCCAGAACCAAGTCATTGAAGTGTAAACTTCTTACTGTACTCATGCAAATTTTTAGGTGATATCGATAAGACTTGTGAAGATGTTGAGCTGGTAGAATCGATGACACGCCAGCCAAAATCCATTACGTTCTGCCGAGATCGGTTTTGCCTTTCATATTTTCGTGGCCGATGAAATAAGCGGAACCCGAGCTCAGGGGTCGATGTTATCGACTTACCCATTGCAGCGAAATTAGAATTGTGACATTGAAGACGTATCCATGCGATGGTATCAATAAAAAAAGCAATAATTTTTTTCCTGAAATATTTGTTTTGTAGTGTATATTTACGTATGTGTTTATGTATTAATGTCTGTGCGAGTGTATGCATGCTTGTATGCAAGTGAGTGTATTTGGAATATATTGATATAATTCTGTATAAATAAGGCGCCGTAAATCTACCATTGCATGCGATTTTGTTATTGATATACGAGAATAAAGCTAATGAATATTCATGATCACTGAATAGACCGCCCCTCCCCATTTAACTGTGTTATTTTTATCATTGTTTCAAAACAATCTAAATGATATATTCAGGTAACAAATGTCATAAGTTGACCGGTTGAATCCTATTTCAGGCAACATAGAAATGCAATACTAATTTTACTCATATCAACGTATTTTCGCTAAAATGTATCTGTTGATTTTGGAGATGATGGTAAACGACACTAAGAATAGTAGAACTAAGAGAATTGATTAGAAGCAAATATAGTATTAAATCACATACATATCTGTGAAAGTTACCCCTTCATAAGAAAAAAATCACTTTGTTAGGAGGCAGTTTCAAATTACGGGTTAATTTTATAAACCGTATCAACTTACATATAACTGGCTTGATGCGAAGAAGTCGTTAATGCGGTTCGTAGTGTTTTTGCTACAAAAAAAAAAAATTGCAATAAACTTGCTATCACATCCCACGCTACCATCTTAAATAAGGCAAAGACATATTAGCGGATGCAATCAAATGTTTTTTTGTTTTTTTTTCAAGTTTTTTATCATAGACGTGGCAACAACATGATTAACGGCATTTATGTTGATATAATAATTTAGGTAAATCATTTTGTTGTGATACACGTGACGCAGATACTTGACAGAATTGCTTATCAAAATTATTCGATCATAACATTATTTAGCCAAATGGGTCTCTATATATTATCTTGGTACATTCTTTATCTTCCATCGGGAGTTCCATTTTAATGCTACAGCTTAGCTATTTGCTTCTCTCTAAATAACTCAATTAATTTTGAATTGTTCTGGCTCGCTTAGCTAAGGGGATTGATATGTGTCGTAAATTTGTTACCGAGAAAAGATTTATATTCTATCCAATTTACGTGAGAAATTGACACAGCATAAGTTAATGTTTTATATTTACTACTAAATTATTGAATTTATATTTAAGTATTAAGTAAATTTTATATTTTAAAGTTCGTATTTCAGAGTCAGCAATTTATCTATTAACACTTTGCCTTTTATCTCTCTATCTAAAAATGTATTTCTATGTTCAACGTTCAGACTAATGATGCCAGACTTCTGTATGATTGTACGTCTTCGCTTAACACATTTTATAATATAGCGAAATTGAAAGATTTCTTTGACATCAATATAAAAGTTCAAGCTTGAAAGCAATGATGATTATGTCACGTTACTTTACCTCATATACACATATTACGAAATGTTTAAATGTATCACTTCTTATGCATAAATTTATGCATGTGTGTAGATGTATGCGTATGTGCATGAGTAAGAGAGACTTTGTGTGTTGTATATACACATATATGTATACTTTTATGTAATGGTGGTCCATTGGTATGTTTTTTAATATGTTTCCAGCTTTTCTGCCCCTACGTCAGAATAGGAAAATATCTAATGATTGTTATTTAGTAACCTCCGCGGCATTAAGCTAAAACGACAAGTATATATATGTCTATTTGTGCGTGTGTATTTGTGTGCATATGTGTGTATATATGTACATATATATATATATATATATATA
>NC_068989.1:62110944-62121146 GCF_001194135.2 Octopus bimaculoides
TATATATATATATATATCTTTGTGATGATGGAAAACGAATACGATGGAATACAACGACAGCTGCACCAACGGTAGACTGCATTTAACTTGTGATACGAAATAAGAAATCAAATGTAACATGAATAAATGAATTAATATAGATCTGAAGAATTCGATTCGCACTTCCTAATAAAAGAAATCCTTTCAGAGACCGGATATCTATAAAAGTGTTTAGCAAAGTAAACAAAAAAAATATCGGTTTCATTCATAGAAAATCACTTTTAAAATTGCTTGTGTGCAGATGTCTTTCACAAAGAATCTTTCACTCTGAAAGACAGCTGGTTGCAATTATTCTACAATATCTGACAATTTACCAAGTTCTGTTTTGATTGGTCGATTTATTTGGTATTATGTAGTTTATGTCCAAGATTACTTGAATCGCAATTTTCGTTGCTCTTCATCGCTGATATTTAGTTTTCGACATCGGAAATATTCCCCTCAAAACAGCAGAAATAACATAGCATCGAAGATATTATTACATCTAAAAACAGTCATGAAAGTCATGTATTTCAACTCTATTTTTGTTTTGAGTTTTGCTAAAGAGCCTCAAGATACCCATAACAAACCATTAAACTATGTTATGCTTATATCTAAATTCAGTCTGAGTGATTGATTTGGAGCATAGTTTTTTAAGCTGCTGAAATGTCTATTTCTCTGCAACAACATAGATATTTTTGTGGAATAAGATTGTCTTGACACGTTATTTACCCATTAACAGATATGGTTCTTCACTGAGTATTAAGTAGAAATGTTAACGGTTTTGAATTGTACATGAAAGTGTGAGAATAAAGGACAAAAGCATTTTGTCTGAGATAAAATTTTCTGTGTAAACTCTATATTTGAAATTCCCTTGATTAATAAACAACATTGATAGCCCAAGTTTAGTATGAGGTTTCCATGCAGTAAAGATTCTCTCTCTCTCTCTCTCTCTCTCTCTCTCTCTCTCTCTCTCTCTCTCTCTCTCTCTTGTTCATTCTCTCTCTCCCTTTACGAACTCGAATACATGCAGCATCTGCATATGTGAACATCTGCTTTAATCATTGCTAGAACACCATTTGTTGCGTATCTTTTCCTTTTAATTAAGCACCTGTCTTTTTTTACAGAGAATCTATCATCTTTCTTTTATCCTGCAGACGAATGGCTGTTAGTGTTGTCATCGTCTCCTTAGGTTAATATATCCTTGAGCAAGGCAATTCCTCAGTATCTTAGGTTGTTTCTGATGTGTATGTATATTCTTAATTTTTCCACGATATTTCCTAACGCTGGAAAAAATGTTTGCTGTATGAAAATTCAGAAGTAGTAATGATTTTTTCTCTCTCACACTCTCTCATCATTCTCTCTTTGTCTCTATATCTCTCTATATGTTTGGATGTGTCAGTAACTGTGCACCAGTATAATGTGTTGGGGTGCATATATTTCTTAAAATGATAAAAGAGAGATTATGAGGAAAGGCCATCCACACACACATATATAAGCAATAAAGAAAGACTTATGTTGCATAATACAACAATGTAAATTCTGCATTTATAGAAATCGTCTAAATTTCGAGAGTAAAATGAACAAACACTGGCTGACAATTACGAAGAAAACCGTATGATAAGATAGACCTATGAATCAAGTTTTCCTAAAATTGACATGCCATTTAGCAAGGTTTATTTGAGAAATGTTTCTGGTTGAGGGCAGCAATTCAATTTTAAATCTAGTGAATGAAATAATTAAAAGTACACAAATAAGATGAGACAACTATTACCTAGCGTAATTTACATAAGCTAAAAGAAAATTCGTAGAGTGAAATGACTCTGAGTAGCTAAGACAATGAAGAATAAATACAAATAAAGTTGTTTCAAATAACAGAATATCTTCAATAAGCTTCCGATAAAACCATATACGTATAATAAGCCCTAATTTGTAATGCAAACATTTCCTACCATACTTTGATAGTGGAATAATGAGATGGTTCATCTAAGTGTTAATTACGTGTCAAGCGTAATACATTACATAGTTAGCAGTCCTGGTTCCGTTATCAGTATCATTGTACATACAGCTGCACACACACACGCACACAAATACACACACTTTTTCACACATACGGATACGATTGTGTGCGTCTGTAGAGAGGTACGTGTGTGTATCAATGTATATCATTACTAGTATGTCTGCAAAAGTCGCTATGAGTACACACCTCATATTGTATAACAGGCTATTAAATCTCTTAATATGCGATATCATTAGTCAATAAGTGTTTCTATATAAAATGTTTTAGTTTCCCATTACTAATTTTCGCTCACAAAATTGTTTCCTGGTGATTACCGTATCCATGATATTTATTTATCTGTTGTGTGTGATTTCTTCTGTTTCTTTTCATATAAATATTACTTCCTTACAGAAAATGCAAACAAGCTATTTCGCAATAGGTATCCATCTAATATTTAACATTTAACATGAGTAATAAAATATCTGTAAATCCTAAATTATGATTTCTTTCTATATGGTGATTTTGTGTTTCCGTCTTGCATTAAAAATTTCTGTTTTAACATTCCGTCTCAAACCTGAAGATGAAATAATGAATTTTATGTTTATAGGATTTAGAGTCAGTAAACTTTAAATGAGAAACCTATCGTACGCAATTAAAAAAGACATTAAATCAAAATTTAGCAAACGATTTCTTATGCATTATTTTATCAGATATCATAAATTTTGAAACTGCTTCATATAGGCATGTAGTCATGACATTTAAGCAATTCAAAGTTTTGGAAATGGTTCAGTACGTCCCATAATATAGAGGACCAAATAATATATATTCTTCATATTCGATATCAAACACATAATTGAGATATTATGTTTTATGTTTGTATGTATGTGTGTGTGCATATGTCTGTGCGTGCACGTGCATATGTAGGTATATGTATATATATATGCACGTACATATATATATGTATTCACACATATATAATATATGTAAATCGTGGAAGCACATGTCCTAGTGATTTGAGCAGCGGTCGAGGGATCGCGGGTTCGAATCTCGGAGCGGGCGTTGTGTGTGGTTATGAGCTAAACACCTAAGCTACACGCGGCTCCGGCATAAGTCAATAGCGAACTTCTGCTGACTCTCTCGCCACAACTTTCTTTCACTGTTTCCTCCTGCATTTGACAGCTCACCTCTGAACGCCCGGTGTTCCGTCGAGGTGGGGAACTTTTACGCCAATGAAACCGGGAGAACGACCCTTATGAGCCAGGCACGGGAAGAAACAAAGAAAAACATATACAAATTACAATATGTGTGATTATTGACTAACTCATACACTTCCACAATTGCCAACTGATTTTCACCAAACTCTAAACACGTTACCTATGTCCCAAGGAGAATCATGCAATATAACATTTTGTCTAGAACTCCCGTGTAAATGGAGAAAGCGGGAAAAGAATGTGGTTTACACGGGTTTTTCTCTAATTCGTTGTAGGTACATAGTTTTTTTGTATGTAGAGTCTTCTACCCTTTTTGAATCAATATGGTCGTATGTTGGTATTAGAGAATATATTTTCGTGGTTTTCACATTGTTTTGATTTATTGTCTAGTATATATAAATCACATTATTTGTGTGTAATGTCTAACGCATACATTTCCACAATTCTAAACCGATTTTCACCAAAATTTACACACGCATTTCTTAAGTCCTACGGATGGTCATGCACTATAACATTTTCCCAGAACCCTCGCGTAAAAGCACAAACTGGGGAAAACGGTGGTTAACACTGGTTTTTATCTAATTCGTACTATGTACATATTTTTCTGTGTAGGCTCTACCATACTTTTTAGTCTATATTGTCGTATATACGCATTAGAGAATATTTTTTAGTGGTTTTCTCATTTTGTGATTTATTATTTATTTATATGCTGTAACTGCGTATTATCACTTGGTTAGAGAATATAATAAAAGTGAAAGGATTTTTCTATTTATCTATTTGACTCTCCACCAGCGGCGGTGCTTATACTGACTAGGCACACTGTATGCGATGGATATCCGATATGAAACAATCTTAGTCTCCTTATTAAAACTGTATTAAACTATGGCAAGCTTACATTTACCTATTCTAAATTACTTGAAATGTGATGTCCCTTCCCCTCTCTTTTATCTGCTGCTACCTTTATTTACCTATGAATGAGTTGTTTCAATTTAAGGCTGCTTATTTATCCACCCATTACGATCTTTCGATCGCGACATCTTTTCACTGAGAACTGCTAAAGATTCAAAGTAGTATTCGTGAACTGATGTTAAACTCTTGATGCCTTCATTTTTCGTTAACTAAAGTCAGTTTCAGAGTGGTCGCACACTGTAAGCACGTAGCAAATGCATTCCTTTAGCTCTACTTTTTCAAGTAAGTATTATATTGCTAATTTTCAAATTACCAATTATAAGTCTCCCCGAACAAATACTCCTTTTGCTGTTACATATGATAAACTCAAGAGGGGAACTCCCTTTCTTACCACTTCTTACACTGAAAACAACCGTAGCTGGCAGCACCAACATCCTCCAGTCTTATTCCACATAGATATATCTAAAGTTTGTGTCGTAATATTTTTCTTTTTGTAAATGTCGTGACATAGAATTCCTGAGCTTATTTTTTATGCTTTCGTTATCAATTGATTTCATTAAAAGTTGAATAATAATGTGGCTTTTTTGGGGTTTTTTTTTTTGGTTTTTGTCTTATTTGCGTTCGTCTATGGGAAGAATTTTCTTACTTCATTTTAACCGCTTTCGGATTGCCTTAATAAATGTGTCTTAGCATATATTTTCGTATATAGTAATTCCTCGACTATCGTAGGTGATACGTTCCCACCGCCCCCACGATAGGTGAAAATTCGCGAAGGAGAAACAGTACTGTATATTTTATTATTATTTTAAATGTGTCTATATTTATTTTATTATAAATTCAAAACAACACCACAGAGGAATCGACACAAGCTTAAATAATAAACGACGATATGTAAATAGTGATATGGTGAGGGATTACTCAATATTAATTTTAGTGGTACGTTATACCTTATTTTGAATGCAAATATGCTGGTAAAATCGAAACGATTGTCGGCAATATATGGCGTATTATCTGATTAAAGATGTGATTTTCTATTTTATTATATTTCTTATATACATATAAGGAAAGCTCAGGGTGAGAAACAACACATATGGAGAGAGAGGGAGAGAGAGATAAGAGGTTTTTTTTTTTGTTGTCTATAGGCACAAGGCCTGAAATTTCGGGTGAAGGGATAAGTCGACTACATCGACCCCAGTGTTTAATTGGTCCTTATTTTCTCGACCCCAGAAGGATGAAGGTAAAGTCAAACTCGGTGGAATTTGAACTCAGAATTTGGCGACGGGCGAAATACTGCTAAGTATTTTGCCCGGCGTGCTAACGGTTCTGCCAGCTCGACGCCTTAGAGATAAGAGATATTGTGATTTCAATGTAGATACCAGTTAAAACAGACGCTTGGATATATTTAAGTTCATAAATATTTAATGCCAAATTATATTGTCATATATTTTCGCTATATGTAACGCATATACTATATATGCGTGTGGGGAGGTGTTGGTGTGTATGTTTGTGTGTACATATTCATATATACATATATATATATATATATATTCACACAAGTATATGTACATAGTTTTACACTACACACATACACGTACACATAAAAATGTAAGAAGAATTTAGTTTTATGTCACTAATCAGTTATTCGCGTAACCTATCTTTATCTCAATTCCTTTGTAACTTTTGAACATCTTATTGTCTCATTGTTAGATGTTCAATAATGTGGAGCATTAGACATTATTACTTTATATTGATTACTTCAGTAATTATTAATTCCGTCATATAATTTTTGATGTACATTCGCTTTCATAATATACTAAATATATCACAGGACGAAATGCCATATTAGTAGACTTTAATCATAGTTTTGTTTCTATTAAACGTATTTGGTAACAGAGTGAGTCTTCTGACACCCAGAATTTAATGCACAATTAAGAAATTAAGTGTGCGAATGAATATTCACTAATTATTAATCATTTCCATAATAAAGGCAATTAACATTTATAATCTGGTTTGTTTAACATTATACAACCAGGATGTAATATGTTCAAATGTACTGCCGTGTTTATGACTTCAATGATACTCGAAAATCATCTCCTCCTCACTATGTAGTTCATTTTCATTATTTCCACTATCGTCATTGTCTCCAGTAACGAGCTGATATAGCCTAGGTAGTTAGATTATTGCTCAAAACTTTTTAGTTTCATCCATTCTGCATTAGTTGTTACTGTGTAAGAGCTATCTATACAATTATACCAGACGCGTTGTTAGAAATAATTATCACATGTTTAAACACACGAAATTTGAAGCTTGTTTCCACATGCCAGTGATTAGAATTAACTTTTAGTGTCTGTGGGAATGTTAAATGATATTAGACGTGCACACCAAAAAGTCAAGTATTATGGCTCCTTCAACACTGTAGAATCTAGCAGGTAGAATCGGATGCGATAGTGTAATTATGGTTTGAAATTGGTGTTAATATATGGACTTGGGTTATATAAGCGTGGATCTTCTATTCATACATTTATAAGGATAAAAACTATTTACCAATGTCTGTATGATGTTTAAAACAATGTTAAGTAAATATACTTGAGATAATGAATGCTTAGTGGTTATAGCAAAGTACTCTATTTGGATACCTTTCTATATACCGTCTGAGCATGATTTAAGAATCTGTTGACACAACTATCATGTTGGTATATCTCCCTCACTATTACACTTCTATAAAGGTTATAATGCTTTTGACTACATTAGTGTTAACAGATCGTATTGGTTCGTGAGTTACATCATTAATATATACTAAAACTATTGTATTTAATGTAATATTGTATAATGTGCTTATTCCGGTTCAGTGCTATATAGCTGAACAGTATTTCCATTAGTAGTGTCAGTGATAGAAACTGCAGTAACATGTCAGAATTTATGAAGTAAGAGTTTGAATTGTGTAATGTTTTAGACTTGATTCTGTATAGTTCAAATGACATCAATATATATAACCGTTTTTCAGTATAATCTTCAAGTAATCTTCAAAGAATGCACAACCACCTAAACATTCGTCCATTTTGACCACATCTTATCACAGAATATCAATATTTACAGGGTTGCTTTGTGCAGGATTAAAGAAGTCACAAAATTCAAAACGCTAGCATAGAAATTCACGAATCACAGTTGGAGAACTACACATTCTGATTACTCTATCTTCGGCCAACTGTTTCTACTGATAATATACGCAAGACTTCCCAGATGTGTGCAATCAAAGTTGTCAATATTTTTCCGATAGTGTAACAATTTGATGGCAACAGGGGGAAATTGTGTAGATTATTAATGCCAGTCATTACATATACCTCACAATATGTTGTGTATGAAATGACGAGTGCAGGCAGTTAGACATAATTCGTGTGGCAAGAGAGAATGGAACTGGCGCAAACATCAGATGCTATTCTAGTGAAAAAAAGCAGCAGATTGTATGCATTGTCACTATGATAATTGCTTGGAATGTGCTGATGGGTAAATTCATGCCAATGTATCGATTTATTTTCACTTCGTTGTGTATGTTGTATACAAAAAGGTGTGAGTGTTGCGGCGGACAAGACAGTACAATAATTACTGAAGGCATCCGTATTGTGGTACTCGCCTTATATGTGGTCAATAGAAATGGGAGTCGAACGAAGTATGTTCTAGGAATGAAGGGGGCAAAAGCGCTTTATGACGTGGGTTAGTTTACATTCTTTTCTACTTTAGATACAGGGCCCTAAATTTTGGGGAAGGGGGCCAGTCAATTAGATCGACACGAGTACGCAACTGGTACTCAATTCATGGACCCCTAAATGATGAAAAGCAAAGTCAACCTCGACAGAATTTGAACTCAGAAAGTAAGGACTACGAAATACTGCAAAGCATTTCGCCGGACGTGCCAGCATTTCTGCCAGCTCACCTCCTTTCGTTTAGTTTATATTGCATATATACCTGAATATTCCCCGCTGAAATCATCCGTCATGGAGGAGCCCAGAAGCTCTGGTGACACTTAATGTTCTACACGCATGCGTAATAATGGTTGCTTGAGTTCGATAGAGTGTTGTGTGATTGTGATATAGTTATTATGACTAAAATACAAGATTCGTTGAGCGTAATTTCAGGTTGTATCTCAGATGCCCTTTCTTAAAGTTATTGCAGATTTGTTGTGAAGTGTTATGGTCATATGCGAATAAAACCTGTGTGCACAAACTGAGGGAAGAAGGATGAAAAATAACAATTATCAAATCTAGAAATTTATCCGGGGTGCTGTCATATTTATATGTTGCTGTATTGTGACCAGATAATGTACTGCTTATTACATAGACGTTTCCGTTTCTATTATATATTTCCACCAATAGCATGAACACAATCATTTCAAAGGCTCCTGTCAATAAATTAATAAATTATTTGTTTTCAACATTAGAGTAGAAAATTCCTATGAGGAAGATTAAAATTATTGGAAAGTTAGCTACCGTTTACCCACATCATAAACAACGAGTCAATAACATCAAATTATTTTCAATATCGGATGTGATTTATTTATCAGTGGAATAAAATAATGATAATGCAGAAAATTTCAATATTTTCATAGTTATTTGAACAGCATAACAATGTTATTTATATTTACTGAATTCTCTTCGTGATAGCCTGACGATTAATGACTTGTAAAAATATGACATGTGACAATTATCACTTATTTTTTGAAAAACAAAGTATGATTTACAGGAAATAAAAAGAAAGATAGAAACAAAACAGAAAAGTAGCTAAAGTAGTCGAAGCAATATAAAAAAATAAAATTCAAATGTTAATATAAAACTCACTGGTTCTAATATATCATCTACTCGAATTTGTATACACTAACATATACATATATATATATATATATATATATATATATATATACATGCATATACGCACAGAAGTATGTATCTACATATGTGTGTTTGAGTGTAGGGGTGTGGTGTGATGTGGGTGTGGGTATATGTATGGGCACATTCATGAAAGTGCCTAAGTGTTTGAATGTCTATATATGTGCAAACAAGGGAGAAAACATTTTTATTATATCAACAGGTACGACTCAGCGTAATCTCCCTAGTGAGCAATGCCCTTGCGTCAGGGAAAAAGTCTAACTGTAAAAATGCAGAATTATCGGAGTAATAGGCATTCAAAAAAGTATGTATAGAAATGTGTGAATGGAATTTTTAATGTTTAGAATTCAAATTAAGGAAGTGCAATAATAATGTTCAGCAGTTCAAAACTGTGAGTAGTGAAATGGAGAATTAGGTCAGCTGATCGTGAGAATCAAATATGGATCGCGTCGCAAAAATCTGAAGGTAGCATGGGTTATTTCCCTGGGTTGTTTAAATGAAGTATTAATAATATGTAGTAGATACATGGATCAAATGGAAGGACCTTATTATCGATTTTTTCAACAATCTAAGAATGTCACGAAGTTTCCAGAACGAGTGCTGCTCAAGTGTCAAATAATGTATAAATTTATATTGTTTGCAGAAATTAGAAATAGGAACCCAATATTCAATATGTGCAAAGTAATCGGAACATAAACGAGGAAATGAGTTATTTCCCTTTAATGTTTAAAAAAATATTCTACAGGTGCTATGGGTTATTTCCCTTGGGTGTTTAAAGAAATAGTTATATGAAGTAGATATAAAGGTCCCTTCCAGGCGCCGAATTATCAAATCTAAGTATGTCACGTGGTTTCCAGACATGATTTGTATTCACGCGTAAAGTTTCATTAAAATCAATAAAACACTGTAGCAGGAGTTAGCTAACAACGCCACAAACAAACACCGATTTTTCACATATTTAGCATATATATATATATATATATATATATATATATATATACATATGCATATATATATACCGGAGTAAGCACATAAATGTGCAACAATGTGGAAAAAAGAGTACTCAAATACCAGAGGTAGAGTAATAGGCTTTATTTAAAAGCAGCAAAAATATAACAAAAGACTGTTACTCGATGAACGGGATCGTGAAGCTCCAGCAACAGCCTTTTGTTATATTTCTGCTGCTTT
>NC_068989.1:62121343-62122319 GCF_001194135.2 Octopus bimaculoides
ATATATATATATCAAGAGAGAGAGAGAGAGAGAGAGAGAGAGAGAGAGAGATGGATACATAGCTAGCTAGCTAGCTAGATAGATAAATAGATAGATAGATATATATATAGATAGATAGATAGATAGATAGATAGATAGATAGATAGATAGATAGATAGAAAACTATTCGTTGAGCAGAAACAGAAGGTATCAAAGAAAATGAAACTGAATGTGAAAGACGCGGGCAGTTTTGAATAGGTAGAACAAGAAGGATATAGAGGAGAATGACCAGGTAGCTAGAAGTTGGAGACGGCAGAGTAAAGAAAGAACAAATAAAGAATGAAATAGTGACAGATTTTTGAAGAATGTCGAAAATGTATGTTAAATTTTGAACACGCCAAATTTTCCTTATAAATGCGTATAGGGATATTTGAAATTGAATACTATGCATAGACTAAGGAAGGCAACATGATAAATGTACAATTGTGAGATCAAGGAAGCGGTTGATTGAAATATAGTTTGAAAATCTTTCACATATCTGAAAACATGTAAATATTCAGGGTATAACCTGAATCGTTAAAATGCTTAAATGCGGTTATGAAAAGAAAGTGGGGGAAAATATAAAAAGTATTGAAAAACAACAATATTATCTAAGTTGCAGAATATCGTAAAAAATTAAAAGCGTTGCTAAAAGTCGATATTTCAACTGGAGTTTATAGAGATTTGTCATAAAGTGGTTGAATGTGACATCATAAAGTACGTAACGTTTCTTACTATTTTACCTTCGTCGTTGCAATAGGAAACGTACACACAGCGTATGAAATGTACACACAAGCTCACACAAATGTCAAAATATATATTTCTCTGTCTACCACTCTCTATCTCCATCTCTCCCCGTCTCTCTCCATTATAAATACGTAGGTACGTATGTATAATATGCATATATGTGTATTTTTTATGTGCATATGTAAATATAATTATATATATATATATATAT
>NC_068989.1:62122657-62125744 GCF_001194135.2 Octopus bimaculoides
TGATCCGATCAACGGAACAGCCTGCTCGTGAAATTAACGTGCAAGTGGCTGAGCACTCCACAGACACGTATACCCTTAACGTAGTTCTCGGGGATATTCAGCGTGGCACAGTCTGACAAGGCTGACCCTTTGAATTACAGGCACAACAGAAACAGGAAGTATGAGTAAGAGAAAGTTGTGGTGAAAGAGTACAGCAGGGTTCGCCACCATCCCCTGCCGGAGCCTCGTGGAGCTTTAGGTGCTTTCACTCAATAAACACTCACAATGCCCGGTCTGGGAATCGAAACCGCGATATAAATATTTGTGTGTGTGTGTGTGTGTGTGTACACGCACATGCACACGCACGCGCGCAGGTTTTATTAAACATGTCTTCGTCTTAGTCAACTAGAGTAGGATATCTACCGTTTTAAACTCTATATAATCAGTTTTATTTCAGCAAAGATGCTAATATATATGTACTGAAGTAGTTCAAGTCTATAGTGTTCTATTTCTCCCGTTATAATGTGACGATGTACTACAATGCATTACTCCAGTTTAACAATATAATGTCTGTATTTGCTCCGAGTCACAGTAAGAATCAGAACCGCTACATATCAGATATTAAAACAAGAGGATATATTACGATAAACGACTGTTAGGAAAACTAGTTGCTATTTCTCTCACTTTGAATAATTACATAAATCACTCATCAGCTGCTGGTCAGGAGCAAACATGGTATCTGTCAGTCACACACACTCACCACGTACTTACATGTCCACATTGTTTCCCCAAAATTTTGATTCACTAGTAGGAAGTTAGTTTTTAGTGTGAAATAGACGGTAATTTCTTCCGCATAGCTTACACACATGCACACTTTTGTATGTGTGCGCGGTACGTGGGGGTGAGTGAGTTATGTGCCTACATATATTCATCTCCCGATTTCCTTCTCCCTCTTTACATATATATATATATATATCTAAGTATATATATTTGTGTGTGTGTGAGTACGCGCACGTGCGTTGGCGTATGCGTGTGTGTATTGTGTGTATGCATGTATATATATATGCACTTTGTTTTCGAATACAGCTATACATTTCACATTTTCCTTTAGGATTTCTCTTCCACCTGTTCTAAATCATTCTGAAAACTAGTTTAACATAATTTAATATTTACACAGTAGCTGTTTTTATAGAGAATGCATGCAATAAAATACAGGAACATATAATTTGAAACACATACAATCACATATGCACAGAAACACACACACGCATATACATATAGTCATTAAAGATACATACAATATTCCTGCATATAGGCTTTCATAGGCGTTCATACACACACAGCTAATGTATCTCTAAATGTAATTCATCATTGCTGCTTTACAATTTTTCTTACGATATATTTAAGTGGAATAACTAATGCTGAGGCCATGTCGCAAAATACGCTAACAAAAGAAATAATTGTCATTTATTTGAAAAAATGTATGCAAACAGATAATGATATAAAAATAATTAAAAAACCGTAAAAAATATAGAAAAACATGCATTTAGGGGAAGAAAAGGGAATGATTATGCTGAATAACGGAATTTGAAAAAAAAAAACAGTTGAATGAGATACTGTTTAAAATTGACTATAAACTAAGCTATTAAAATATTTCTAAGTTACGTTTGGCATTTAAGCTAATGGCAGTCTTTGTGTAACATTCAATACGGCCATATCTTAGGCTATATTTAGTCTGCGTACAACCGTTGCACTACAATGAAAAATAAAAACGGAATTTCTAAATTTCCTGGTCAATTGGTTTATTTGTTTATTATGATATTTAAACAATCTACTTCTAAATGGAAGCTGTGTGTCGTTCACGGAGTACCAATCGGAAGTTACTGATTGCCAATTGAGTCTAAATACCAAATAGCATGAAAAGATTTGATTGAAGTATTGAAATCCACCATTTTCTTTTTGCTGATATGGTATCTGTCTTCATACACAACCTAGCATGTATAGATCATGTGATGCTGCCGTAATCATATGTTTGTGCATAAATGATATGGCGATTTGAACTTTTCTTTCTATTGATATATTGTCTCATTAGGTTCTGAATATTTGAAATGTGCCCTGCAGTTAAATCCAGGATCAACCTCATTAAAGATAGCAGCAACATATTCAATAGCGTCAACAGACACAAGCCATAAATAAAATATTCATTAAGTTGGGTTGAAAGAGCCTAAATATGAATGCGGTTCTTTTGCATGATTATTTTGGCACATTAGTTCCACTAGAATCTGTTTTAATAAATTAGTAATACTAAATGAATAGCAATGCATTGTGATATCTGTGAATTTATAGAATTTATTTTATATGAAGATGAAGTTATATTAATAAAAACTAAATACAATATTACATAAAAATATTTTCAGTGGAATATATTGATTCACTCAGTAAAAAACAATCAGATACAGTTTCCCCTTCTAGTGCGTTCCTCACGACAAGTGACAATATACACAAACTTACAACTTGTGCAGAGAAATTAACTGATCTATATAAATATATTTTGCTTTATATAAAAGGCAGGATGGATTATCGCGTTTGGTAACAGAGAATAGTTTAGAGGAAACCAGGGTCTGTAATACTTTTAAATGATCATGTAAAACACAATAATGTATCTGCATTTTATGGGAGAAAGAGGTTCTAATATACTTTTATATCTGCTGTAACTAACGGCTATTAATAATCTCTGCTCACTTTCACATTAATGTATATGTGTGTGTGTTTTTGTGTGTGTGTGTGTGCGCGCGTGTGTATGAGGATTGTTGACGATTTTTGTCCCCTTCTTCCTTTAGTCTTGGAATTTCCTCTGTCTCCTGTTTCTGAAATAGAGCTTTACTCGTAACATAAAACTAACTTTCTTTCCTTCTTTGAGCGTCTGTTAATACTTTGCATGTAACACGTGTTCACGTCGTCTCTTTCTTCTAGTGTTTTTCTTCGTCTTTTCTTCAACACATGTGTATATATATATATCTAATGACGAATAACCGAAGAAAAAAGAAGAAAAAGGCGACATGAGCACGTGGTATAAATGTATATGTATGTATATATATATATATATAT
>NC_068989.1:62126269-62128476 GCF_001194135.2 Octopus bimaculoides
AGAGAGAGAGAGAGAGAGAGAGAGAGAGAGACGAATGAAATATGTATAGGTACAGAGAAGATATGCATAATCTCTTATAACAGCACAGGTTGCATGTAGTTAACCATTTGTCTTTCTGATAGTATCCGGAATCTTTTTACATTTGCATATTTAAAACCTACGCTTCAAAGTTTTATCCTGAGACCTCAAGGCAGGATTTAGTATGGATATTTCTTGTATAAATTTAATTTATTTATATTGTTAATAAAATTTCATTTATATTAATAAAAACGGAAACTACAAAATAGATGGTTGAGCATAATGTATTTTTCATATTGGTGTTATGTAAACGGTGATATAAAAGATTATATATATCGGTTGATTGTATAGAGAACCTAATTAAATGAATTAACATTAAACGACAGCAAAATCCATTAATACCTTTTTTTTACTTCTACTATAAACATATTAGTTGAGGCTTACGTGACTACTTCGACCACAGTGTACAATTAATACGTATGTTATTACATTATCAACCCCGGATTAAGACGTAAAGGCTGGACAATAGCATAACGAAATGGTATTATTTCGAAGTGAGAGAATAGTGCAAAGGGAAATCTTTTAGAGAATTTTTCTTCCTGAATAAAACTATCTAAAAATTAAATACAAAAATGAAATATAGTGGAAGCTTTACGGTATATTGACTTCGGATCTTTTACGTGGTCGTTTTTGTAAATATAAATATGTCAACAGCGAGTTTTGGGTAAGTTTAAACAAATACTAAGATTATTTGCATTTCAACAGCAAGTAGACGAATCACGTTTGCATAAATGTAATGATTGTGTTTATCATGACGGAAACTTCTAAACCTGTTTATTCAGAGCTATCCATGACATGTCAGTGCAATGCGTCTTCTTAAAAATAAGTATAAAATATACAAATATATGAATGTGTAAGCTATTGATGAAATCACCATCATTTTGATCCAGTAGCTATCAAACCACAACGGTGTATCAGATAAAATAGAATTAAATACATTATGCTTATGAATTATTGTATGGTCATTAGAAGAATAGCTTTGATCAGAGTGGAACTCAATGAATTATGATCTCTGAGTTAAATACAAAAAAAAAGAAAAAGATACAAATGAAGAATAGAATCGACATGTTCACTTGTAGGTCAGCGATTCAATAAGCTGTACATAATATTAGACCTCGTTGGTATTTAATTATTAAAGTACTACATATATATGGAATAATTAGATAAATTTTTCTAATTTTGGATAGCAGCAATCTGCTAGGAAATACATCCCTATAATGAACGAATCGTTCTTGCGAATTTATCACGGTCACGTACACAAGCAGTCAGATATATATTCTTTCATTCATTCACATGTTTCAGTCATTTAACTGCATCCCTACTGGAGCACCACCTTTAATCGAACAAATCGACCTCAGGACATATTATTCTAAGCCTAGTACTTATTCTATCAGTCATATTTGCCGAGCCGCTAATTTACGGTAACGTGACCATACAAACATCTGTTGCGAAGGGATGATGTGGGGACAGGCGCAGAACACAGCTATATATAAATATATATATATATATATATATATATATGTTAGAACAGACATTAAGTTGTCATCATATTACTCGGGCTTTCGAGTGTCGGGGCGAAGAACTACGATGCATTCTCGTCGGCTATTAATAGAAACAGACGCTATGGAAACCATTTGAATATAAGGGTGGTTACTGCAATGAGTAGAAAAGGATAACAAGGAAATAGATAATAAAAATACACGCAACCATATTCTCACAATACACAGTCATAAATCTCCGGGGTTCATACTGTTTACATACGCACACAATCACGTATTCGAGTAACTTCCATTTTATTCAACTGTTTTTCGAGCGTATATTGCCATTAATAGCCGACAAGAATACATCGTAGCTCTTCGCTACGACATTCTAAATTCCGATACTATAATGACAGCTTGAATAAATAATCCTATATTTTTCTAATGTCGATGTTTCATACTTTTGTCCTTTAGTCAAACAAATCAACCCCGGGACTTATTCTTTCGAAGCCTCGTAATTATTCTATGGGGTCTTCTTCCACAAACACACCAGCATTGGTTAACAAACCGAAACACATAAAAGTACACACACACACACACACACACACACACACACACACATATATATATATATGTATATATATATATATA
>NC_068989.1:62128764-62132715 GCF_001194135.2 Octopus bimaculoides
CAGTTTCCGTCTACCAAATACACCCACAAGGACCAATTATAGAAGACAGATACTTGCCAAAGTATCATGCAGTGGGACTGAACTTGGAACACGCCTACCCTTATATATATATATATACATACATGTATCAATGCACGCCGGTGAAACCTTGTATCCCTGCCGTGAAGCTTTACTTCCACACACGCCAGCTTAATTTAATTCGTCCTTAGTCGAAAGACACCTGTTGTTATGTCCTGTTATTTGTATTTGTGTGACCTTCTCCGTTTTTTTTCGTCCTTGTTTTTCTATACATTTGGTGCTTTCTCCCAAGGAATCTAATGCTCTCATCTCAGTTTTTCCTTGGGGCTGGCCACATTGCACCAATCTCGAGTAGAACCATTCGAAATTGCAAAGATAATCTGGAACTCGACTGAGACAAGGAAAATGGGCTAAGGAGATGTCAGAAAAATCCAGTTCAATTTGGGATGGAGTGATTTTCTCAGATGAAACAAGAGTCGCATTATTATCAGGCAGTGAACGTGTTTGGGTCGGGAGGCTTTCGAATCAAGAATTAGATTTGAAACGACGCCAACCAACTATGAAACATGACGGTTCTTCGGTAATGGTATAGGGAGCTGTCATCAGCAATGGTCGTTCTGAACTGATCGAATGTTATGGAATGATAAACTCTGAAAAATACATCGAATTACTTAAGCAACGAACACTTCCGATGTATTCACACGATAACATAACGATAAATGAGTTTTTTTAGTAATGGAAGATGGGGCTCCATGCCACACTGCGTAAAATATCAACAATGGCTGACTGAAAATGGGATCAAAAAGCTTCCTTGGCCGATCCAATTTCCTGACCTGAACCCAACTGAAAATCTTTGGAGCATACTAGATAGAGCTATACAGAAAACCCGAGAAAAACCTAAATCTAAAGAGGAATTGTTTCGATTTTCTGGTGCAAAGTGGGCAGAAATTCCACAAGAGACAATCCCAAAGCTACATTGATTCAATTGTAGCGCAACCGAACATTACTCCTATTAAATTGGTTAGTGAAAAGATTGTTTACTCAGGGAATGTTTATGCATTGAGTTTAACAGATTTGTTGAAAACATAAGACTTAAAGTTCAAGAAAGACAGTAAGACGAAAATAAGGATTAAAATATAGTGGCGGTTTATTTTAATAAATATCAAATGAATTATTATAGTAGGTGTTAACAAATATTTATTTCATGACAGATTGTATGAACTCATTGATGCTGTTCACAATACATTTTAAAATTCTCAGTATAGAACGACAATCTATATTAATTTATGTTATTCTGTTCTCTAAATTTTCTATACTGATCTCATTATCTGGGTCGCACTTCAGTATAAACTTGTAAGACATTTCCACTAATTGGGTTAGTGATGATGTTTATTCATGACCTAAATACTGAAGCCAGTATTGGGATCATTCATGCCGTTGTTTAATGTATATCGATTCACATGTAGGTGTATCGATAAAACACCACTATATAAGTCAACGTACCCTAAACGTATATTTATTGAGTGGGTATTGACGTGGGAATAATAAACTGGCATTTATCCCTACATTTGGAACGAGTCACAAAATGATGAGCTTAAATAAGAATATGTATTGTGATTCTTGACATAACAACATATTTAACACACTAGTAGAGCACCAGAGTAATACATTCAGTTATATCTGGAGCTTGAAGGAACTTTATAAAACCTCTTCTACCGAATCAAAATGCAGGGCAGCAGCAGAACATACAGGCATTCATGGTGTCTTAACAATTTGCCTGTGGCCGAAAATTCTACAATGCGTAAAACATGAATATATAAATATAAATTTGTAACCTCTGAAACTGACAACTACTGAAAAAATTATAAAGAAGAACCTTATTATTAATGTGAGTTGTGCGTATTCCGCGTAAGTTAATCAGTGACGAGTGAAAATTTTGTAAATATAGTTTTTAGTTTTCACCGTTTATTTTTTTCTTTGATGGGCTTGTATGTTTTAATATCAGGTTACTTTGTATAATCACTATATACAATGATAACATTGTTATCTACCTGAATGAATAAATATTTACGCTTATTCCAGGAATAATAATAAATTTCCTTTGTAACGGCTGTCTACAATCCGTCCATAAAAAACATTGAACGTGACGTTATATTAAAATATAAGCGCTTCAAAATTTCGAAAACACAACTGAAAATCCTCATTTGTATACGGCAGTATTGTTCAATACTTCATTTGTTTGCTCTCTACATTTTGTGTTCAGGTTTACATGCGCCAATTACTCCTAATTCACTAAAAGTATAAATTCAGTCTTTCTATAATAATTTCAAGTTGCTTCAATTTTATTTTGTTCGAGCACTCTACCTACCTACCTACCTACCTACATACATACATACATACATACATACATACATACAAACATACATGTATACATACATACATAAATCCATACATGCATGCATACATAAATACATACACACTTACAAACACTTACACTCACATACATACATAGATATATGTGTATGTATGTATAAGTTATTATATGCATACATGTGTGTATATAGATATACATGTTTCTGTGTATATCGCCCTATCATTCTATATATCTATCTTTCTCTCTATCTTACTATCTATGTGAGTGTTCCATTTTCACGCGCAAAGGCCTGCACGAATTAGTACCATATTTGGGAGACGAGTTCCTTATTTAACTTTTCATTCTACTTCCTCTTTCGATCTCTTACTCTATCATTCTCTCTTCATTCTGTCTACCATTTCATCTCGCATTTACTGTTTTAACGATGTCTGGTGAAAAACACAAAAAAAAAACACCTTCTTTCATTGCCTACAATCTTCTGTATTGGTATATATCAACGCATTAACACAATGTTACAAAGGCTGAAGAGTCAAACATAAACGCTATTCCTGTGCATTTGTATATCAGTAAATAACCATGTGGTAACGATTTCTGGTACCAAAAATACTTATTACAACTACTTTCATTGTTTACAATCTTCTGTACCGGTGTACTTGTGTATCAGCAAATAACTATGGGTAAATAGTTCGTAAAGGACCCGTTCGTACCGCGCTCTGAAATGATATTTTTACACAGGTTTTTCCTAGTGCATTCAAAGTATATGACCGTCAAGCCTGATGCAAGTCGCTTTTTCCTCGAAAGGAAAGGAGGAGAAGTTAGAAATATTATTTCTCAGCGAAATATGGGCGGGTCCTTTATCGCAAATATCTGTTACGGGGCATCGGGGCGTGCTGGAAACAGCAACCATATCTTTCGTTTTCTGAGAAGAGGATCCGGTCACTTGTGATTTCGATGTCACATTCCTTTAAAGTATGTGAAATAACACAGAAAGTTCCCGAAACCCCAAATCATCCTCCTCCCTATTTCGTGCCCGGAACAAAGAGACTGGTGGCGGGTTTTGGGGTTAGATACGTTGAATGCACTCAAAAAATTCAATAGGAAAATGTTATTTCACACCGAGGTACGAACGGGTCCTTTACGAAATAGTTACCACCAGGTCCGTGTGCTTGTTACATTTACATAATATATTTGGTCTCAAGTGAATATTACACCAAATATACATTTCCGATATTATTCGTGTAACGGAAGGGAAATGTTAACAATGTAATTGGTTACTATATTTA
The DNA here is from genome assembly GCF_001194135.2 of Octopus bimaculoides. Taxonomy (NCBI): domain Eukaryota; kingdom Metazoa; phylum Mollusca; class Cephalopoda; order Octopoda; family Octopodidae; genus Octopus; species Octopus bimaculoides. The sequence goes on from NC_068989.1 coordinate 62,132,440, forward strand.
GATGTTCTAGACGGTTGTTAGATCTTCATGTCTACTACACACTTTTCGTGGCAGATAGTTTAAAATGGAATGTCGTCTGTTCTTACTTTGAAGATAATTTTACTTCTCAGATCAAATCATAATGAAATTTCTTCAGATTTTGATTAAAATCTGATGTATAATGTTTTTCTTTTTGTATTTAAATTCGAATTTCTAAATGAGTGAATATAACTTAATTGCGTAGCTTTTTTCTAAAACCAATAACTTTATACGTAACAATCCATTAGTAGATATCTG
>NC_068989.1:62134431-62135613 GCF_001194135.2 Octopus bimaculoides
TATATATATGTATATATATTTTGTGTGTGATTATGTATCTGAGTTTGTGTCTATGCACGTATCAGTTTTGACGGCCTTGCAAACTTGCAGATGTTTCGAATATTGCTCTTACAGAACTTCGTTTTATTTCTCAATTTCAAATATATAACCACAGATTATTCGAGATTATGAGACATGAGACATGTGGACGCAATTTATTTCTCTTACTTCTAATTTAAATACTGGCTGAAATAAAATTTCTACAAGTACAATCAATAATTTTATGCTTCAGTAAATTTCCATCATTTGAGACATTATATATGGTTATAGTACCGTCTGAAGAACATTTGAATGGTTGATAGTGATTGTCTGACGACTATAAAACTCAATATAACACAGACAATTTGGTTATTTTCTAAACAACTTTCATTGAAAATTCACTTGGATAGGAAATTTTACAAAATATATGAAGAGATCAAAGGATAGATGCGTCTTTCTATATATTAACCACAAGAATTGCAATTCGCACATTGATATTATATTGCTTTTTTTACATATAAAATGCAGTTTTAGGTATTTGTGCATTTTCTAATTTCATGTTAAAGTTTTTTTGATATCTCCTCGAAGGTCATAGTAAATAAATCACTTGAGAATAATATTGCGAAGGGCGAACCAAAAAGTATTGAACTTTAGACTGATGCCTGTTGCTGAGGTTTTATGTTGTGACTATCCTGTGTTATTTTATATCCAGGATGGACTTTTCAGTATGTCCATTTTATTTCATAGATATAGGCGTAATCATACGGGTGAAATAGATGTCATTTCCATCAAGACAAGCGATTAGATAACGTTAAATTATATTTATGAAAACAATATTGTACCGTTATATAATACTTGAGACAGAAAGATATTTAATTATATTCTACGAAAGTTTTTAACAGTCTGTATATCAGGTAGAGTAGCACTTCTAAATGTAATAACACTACAAGATATAATTCTTCTTTTGAAATATTACATATTTCTGAAAATTTTAAACGTTATCCTCACTCTATAAATGCAATCAGAAATGAATCGCTATATTCATATCAATTTTCAAACTAACTTCTTTTTTACCAAATTGCTTGCCCACGTTTTATTTCCAATAATACATATTTGTACATACATACATACATATATATATATATATATATATATATATATATA